>NC_087181.1:1930000-1937500 GCF_035594125.1 Scylla paramamosain | reverse complement strand
TCATTCGCAGAGCTAAATAAATAAATAAATAAATAAATAAATAAATAAATAAATATATATATATATATATATATATATATATATATATATATATATATATATATATATATATATATATATATATATATATATATATATATATATATATATAATTGACAGACATACCCACCAACCCACCCACTCACCAACACACACACACACACACACAGGTGGGAGGAGTGGGAGCAGCAGGGAGGACAGGGAAGGAAGGAAGCCACATCCAATATGCGGGTCGTCTTCCCGGGTCGTCTCCTCAGGTCGTCTGCAGTGATTGTCAAATTTCCCCAAGGAGCGGCGGGTCCGGCGACACTTAATTTTACTCTTATTTCTTGGGATATTTTCAGGTTCTTCAGCTCGTCTTCCCTCCGATGCTCCCGCCGTGTGTAGTGGACAGGTCTCACATTTCCATGAGTATTAGAAGAAAAAACTACTAAAAAGATATCTATGGGACTTTAAGAGTGTTTAAACGAGAACTTCAGAAATTTCATCAATATTTGAGGGAAAATTTACGAGCTTCCACGAATACCTGCTGGAAAACTTGCGAAATTTCACAAGTATTGCAGAAAGACTTGTGAAATTTCATGAATATCTGAATGAAAAGCTACGAATTTCATAAATATCTAAAGGAAAGAATGCTAAATTTCATGGATATTTTAGAGAAAGGCAACAGAATCTCAAAAATATCTACAGGATGATCTTAGAACGTCCATGAATATCTAACGAGAAACCTTCGAAATTTCATGAATATCTGAAAGATGTACGAAATTTTACGAAAAACTTAAGGCAACCTCACAAAAAAAAAAATCTAAGTAAACTTCGAAACATCACGAATATCTAACGTTGAACCAATCGTGACAAAACAATAAATACACAAAGATTCTCAACAAAGCACCATTCACTCCCATTCCAGCGCTCGAACGCATCTGAATCCTCGTCACAAATACCTAACAGTGTTCTAAAAATCGCCGGTGGAATGTAACGAACTGAAACTGAGAGAAAAGTTCGTGCGTTACCTCGAAATTCTCTTTAACGTATTCGTGGAAATCTTTCTGGCCTTGCTCGGAGCGGCGGCGGCGAGAAGAACCCGGCAGAGTAGTAGTGTTCCTGCAGGTGGGGAGCCAGGAGAGGAAGGAATGGAAGGAGGCGGGAGGTTTACGGAAAGCCTCAAGAAGCTCCTCAGTTTGCAAGACGGGGAGGGTTGAACTGCTCAAGTCTAAGGCGCTAAGACAAAGTAGTCATTTGGGGTCGCGTGTCAAAAATGTAGAGATGAAAGTAAAAAAGAAGGGTAAGAATCAAAACTAAGTAACAGCAATATGGAGGATTGGTTAACATGCCACAACAACGAAGTCATAAGGCATTGCAAATAAAAAAATAAATGAATACGTGTACAATGACGAATACAAATAGAAAACTAGGAAAAATAAAGTTATAAAAAGGGAGATTGATGGAAGGTGATTTGGTTGCGCTCAATATCCAGAAATGCACAAGAATATCAATATAAATACTGTGTATAAGAAGAAATGTTAAGACAGTGACGATAAAAGAGCAGCCTGACAAACGAGTTGGGTGGAGTGCATAGTGCAAATCGCAGCAAGAAGATTGTCATAAATGGCAACGCATGACAAAATACAAATAATAGTTAAAATACACAAATAATACTTAAAAAGATTAGTTATAATGTATGGTGATATATATTTCATTTTTTAATCCCTTTTCTCTTCTCACTAATTACTCTTGTCATCTTTCTACTCCCTTAAATACATACATACATACATACAAACAAACATAACGACGGTATAACAACTAGACAGAAGCGAAGGTCGGGGCGGGACAGACTTGCCTACATCAGTCATTAGGTGAAGGATTCAGACCACTAGCACATCACCACCTTCCCTTCTTGACTCCTCTCCTCTCCTCTCCTCCTCTCCTCTCCTCTCCTCCTCTCCTCTCCTCTCCTCTCCTCTTCCTCCTCCTCCTTCTCCCTCCAAATGGTAACTGTAGGTCGTCTTTAATGACCCAATTAGAGGTGCTCGTTTAGTATAATTACTTTTGGTTGTTTAAGGCAAGGCAGCGTAGGGTTAAGTCCAGAAATTATCAAGACAAGTGGCCTAATTACTTGCTAAATTTGTCGCACCACCTCACTGAAAGATACTCGAAATGCTGTAATCTGATCGTCCTGTAAATTGCAGAGGCTTGGCGCGACTCTCTCTGGACATCCGTGAAGAAGAATGGTTGCGACTGGATAAATGGGTGTCCAAACTACTGCATACGCTTCCTGCACTGCTTGCTTTCCAACATTAGTGAACAAGATATCGTGTGACTAAGAAATTACTGTCTACATTACAATACAAAAATATTTCTTGTCTAACACTCTAACAAAATACCTTGAACGTAAGAGTGTGATTGCATACAAAAATACATTCCCCGCCTTGCTTCCTTTCCAACATTAGTTTAGGAGAAAGCGTGACTTGTAAACTATCGCATAGACAGCAAAATAACGAGGTTTTCTTGCTAACGCTTGTGAAGAAGGACTGTTGCGACTCAATGAATGACCAAATTACTACATCCATTACTCGGCCAGCTCCTAGACACGATATCTTAAATGCAAGAATGTGATCGCACAGAAGACAAAACGAGAGTGAAGAATTGTTGACTGAATAAATTGCTTTCTAGATTACCATGAACATATGCATTTCTCGTCCACCTCGGAAGATAAAGAAGAAAACCTTGAATAAAAGAATCTGATCGCATGGAGAGCACATTAACGTGATTCTCTTGCCAACGCTAGTAAAGAATACTGATTGGAAATTCACCCTCTAAATTACCATACATATTTCTCGCCGTGCTTGCTGACAGAGCATATAACCACTAATTTCAAGGATATAATTTGAAACATTTAATTACCTAACTAATATTACTGAAAAAAAAATATCTAAAGATGCATAAACTACACGTTAGAATACTATACGCATTTATTGCCAACCGCACCAACGTACAAGAAACTGATCATACAGAAAACAGACATCAAAGTGATTCTCGAGCGAGCATTACCGACGAATTCTTGTTTATATAGATTATATCAGAATTACTATGTACATTTCTAGTTCCACTCGCTAAAGTGATATCTTAAATATACTTATACTCGTAAGAACCTATACACACAGAAACAGATATGAACGTGGTTTTCGTGAAAAAAATAAAAATAAAAATAAAATAAAATAATAATAATAATAATAATAAATAAATAAATAAATAAATAAATAAATAAATAAATAAATAAAATAAATAAATAAAAAATACTGAAAAAAATCATCGTGTCTGTACAAGTATAAATTACAATAAACATTCGGCCACCTCATGCCATCTCGCCCTCGCCAACAGAATACTCTACTAATTACAAGAATCTGATAGTTTGGGAAAAAATAAATAAACAAATAAATAAAATGCCTTTCTCGTACGAACATTCATAAAGAGGAAATACTATTCCTGCATAAAACAAACTTGAATTGCTCTAAACATTTCTGCTCCAGCTCGCTAACAGAATACTTTACTAAATACAAGAATCTGATCGTATAGAAAACACATAAACGTGATTCTCGCACGAACATTATTGAAGAAAAATTACCGCGCGTGCATAAAACAAGTCCAAATTACAATACACATTTCTCGCCCAGCTCGCCAAACAGAATACTTTACTAAATATAAGAACCTGATTGTATAGAAAACACATAAACGTGCATCCTGGCGTGGACATTACTAAAGAGGAATCGCTGTATCTGCATAAACACAGTCGGGGCAACACGCCCACCCGCACGCCCGTGTTTTGGCGGCACACAGTTTTGTGCACCAACATTCCGGGCGGCAGATCGAGTGAAATGAGCCAAGCACCAACACGACCGGCAAATTACGATTCCCTGCGGCCTGTTAAAATTCAAAGTGTATTTCAGGTACGGAATTAGAAAATAATCTACAAAAAACATTTCTAAGCGAATGCTACGGAGAAATACATGCAAACCATTACATGGAAAACATACGTAAATTAAGCTCCTTTCAAAGATAGTTTTAATTTATATTGGTAGTTTTCCATGTTGGGTTATAAGGCGTCTCTGTTGTGTGTGTCTGTTGTGTTGACGTTTGTGACAATGTGTCGGTAAGTGTGATGATCGTGATAGTGACAACAGAGGCAGCAAACAGAGCCTTCATGCTGGAGTTGAAATTAAAGGACGAAAAAAAGTGTTGCTGGTAATGATGATGACTGATGATACTGACAGCAAAGTAAATTGTGATCATAAAAGTAAAAATGAATTCAAGAAAAAAAAAAAAAAACTATAACGACCCTAATAATAATGATAATCGTAAAAAATGGCTTGATGCTTTAGAAAAAGAGATAATGCTGCTGCTGATGATGATAGTGATCGCAAGGATGTCCAGGATGAAAAATAGGACCCGATAAAAGTAAGAGATAATGAGTCTAGTGATGATTCAGTGTTATGATTCATAATTCACAGTGATAGCAAAGCACGACTCACTGCAATGAACGAACACCAATAAAGAGAAATTTGGTCAAAGTAAAGATCATCGGGCGTGTGTGCGCAGCGTTATGAGCTTCGCGGCATATGAGCGCTACATTCATAATTAATAGCAGTTAATGAAGCCCTCAGTATGTATCTCAACACGTCGCTCACTGATATGTTTGAGTTATGTGAGGGCAACATGACGATTAATAGACCTTTTTGTCTTTATTAACTGTGATGGGTTGTTTGTTCACTGTATTCTCTATCTAGTTCTCTCCATGCTGTAGTAAAGGCAGACAGGGTAGACAGAGATGGACTAAAAAGAGAGCCGAGACAAGTTTTCCGAGGGTGGCCAGGAACAGACTAACGGTGGACTCATTTCAAGGTTGAAAATGATAGTGATGGTGATAAGAGTGATGATGACTCGGTGTGACCAGTGTCAATACGACTGTTATCCGCGGCCCAAATGAGCACAGCAGCAGGTGTGATGAGGCTGCTCGTGCACGGCGCTCGATAAAAGTGCTGTGGTGATTCCTGCCTCGGTCACCGCTGCACGCGATCTACTTGTGTGACAATCTCCAGCCACGGATTCAAGTTAAAATCTTCCTTCTCTTACTTTTCCTTTCGGGTATTCAGATTACGGGTCGCCACAGCGTATCAAACCTCACTTCTTTATTCTTCCTCCTGCATGCCTTCCTTCAGTGCACCCATGAGTTTCTATCTTTCCAAGCTACCAGGGCAAAGCCAGTGCAACTCAGTGTCTGCCATACACAAAGAGAAATGAAGAGGGTTGCGTCATGGAACGGCATCCAGCAAACAACTATGCCAAATTAATTATGCAGATCACAGGAAATAAAGATCTTCCGTATAACAAAATATTCAGCACAGATAAATGGATAAAATACAACATGGACGGCAGCGAGGCAGCGGTGGCGGTGGCAGCAGTTAGCAGAGGGGACACTTGCCCGTCTCTCCCTCCCCGCCCTTTCCGTCCCCTCCAGCTGACGTCAGTAAACAGAGATCAGCTGCCCGACGAACAGGGAGAGGGAAGGGGAAGGCAGCCAGCTCAGCCTCTTATACGTCGGTTGGTAAACATTTTCCATTAGATTACCTGTCCATTAAAAAATCTCATTAAGGTAGTGATGGTGGCGCCGCTACTACGGTGGAGCAGGTATTGTGTTGTGGCGCGGTGGAGGGTGAAGTGGTGGCGGGATGGTGGTGAGGGGCGCGAGGCCGCCACTGATTGGGTGATGGTGAGAATGGTACGGCATAAAACAGCCGGGATGTGGTGGCGGTGATGGTGATGGTGGTGGAATGCTGTCAGTGGTGGTGGTTTGGAGTGGCGCAGTACAGAGGGCGGTTATGGAAGAGGTGGCGGTGGAGGTGATGGTGTTAGGGGTGACAGAGTTGATGGAGTGGTGATGACGGTGATAAAAAATAATGCTTACATTTGGTCGTTGTGGGAAGGATCAACAGAAGGCGCCTCATACATACCTGAAAAGAGAGAATGGAAGGCATGTAAATATATAACACTTCTACACAACAACCAGCCCCGCTAACCTACATCCATCCCTCTGTTCCCTGAATCCCAGCGCGGCGGAGCGAAAGCTTTATGCATCCGTAGGGAGAAATAACGGAAAACACTGAACAATAAATTATACAAAGAAATGCTTTGGACCTGCCGTGCCCAGACGCATGTAAACAAAGAGACAACAAAGGGTAAAGTTCTTTGTTTGGGCGGCTGGCTGGTGAGGGCGGGGCAGCAGCAGGAGCAGGACCGCGCGCCTCTCCCCTCACGGCCTCACCATTTCCATGACAACATCGCCGCCGCTGCTCCCTGTATCGTTACGGATTTTTTTTTTTTTTTTTTTTTTCAAACGTCCAATGGCAAAAAATGTTTTCGGTTTGTGGCAAAAATCAGGACGCAAAATGAAAAACGCAATATATTTTAAAGGCTTGATTTGCATGGCTGATTAGGAGGAGGAAGTGCGGCTGACGCGATCTGGACAGCCTTGCCCGGTACACATGCACGCACACACGCAGGCGGGCAGGCAGGCAGGCACACTGGAGTACAGGAACGCACGCACACATCTACCTACTTTTACACACACACACACACACACACACACACACACACACACACACACACACAGGTAAAACATGGTCGTGGTTTAAGTAAGAGATGAGCACAACACGAGAGGCAATCTGTTGGTATCACCGTGTCTCTCTCTTTCTCTAGTCTCTCAAAGCTTCCCTAAATTTATGGGATCTGTAAAACAAAATACTCATATTAGATGTTCCAGAAAATAACACAAAAAGTTATTTACGGTCAATCAGTGTAAACATAAAGACAAAAGAACGACTCCTAAGATTACAATAACTACCTCACGTGATTCCAAACCATTCAGCGAAACTTTATACAGGACCAAAGGCCGCCGGTCTGGATTTAGTCTGGTCAGCTTCCATCCCAGGCCACGGAGTCCCCGAAGTGACCCTTCCCCCCTCCCCCACTGGCCTAAAGTCCCTCGGGGCACCGACCCCTGGACATTCTCCCAGGGACCCGCCGCTCCTGTGTATGCTGGTAACACCATCCTGTGATGCCAGTTAGCGGCGCGAGTGGCTGCCTTACACGCTACCCCTGTGACCACCTCCATGACAATTTCGTGGCCCATTTGTGACCAGCAAGCAGCATATTCCCGCCTTCACAAGCCTCCGTTCCGTCCATTGCATCCGGCAGCGGTATTCAGGCGGCGGCGGTGTCTGGCAGCCTCCTGGCCGCTACACAGCTCGCCTTGCAAAGTGCAGATTCACTGGCTGTGCCCATAGTATTCAGGGTCCCGGGGCAACACGTCACTGTTATCTTGCAGGCCACTAATGTTTCATCACTATGCATGAGCAATTAGGTATGCGCAGGGGCGAGCGTGTCATCAGCAGGGGGAGGGGGCGT
>NC_087181.1:1922500-1927500 GCF_035594125.1 Scylla paramamosain | reverse complement strand
GCATTTTGACACCACGCGTCGCTCGCTTCCAGTACCAAGTGGCGAGGAAACCCAATGCCCCGCGCCTCGCATCCCTGACACCACATGACTGGCTGAATAAGGGATCGAACACTTCTAATAGGAATTACAACTCCATCACATCGTTCATCTTTGTTGCACTAGTTTATAAACAGTACATTCTTGTAGATTTTCTCATATTTGTGGCTTTGTATCGATGGAATTCCAAGACAGAGAGGAGGCAGAGAGGATACAACACTACTGGTAAGAAATACAGCCTCAAAACGTTGGTCTTTTTATTTCCTCTTATTTCCATGGGATCAAGATTTCAGTGTAGCGAAGGGTCAAGGACGGTAAAAGATTAAGATCATTATTTTTTTACAGCAAACAATTTCCTCTGCCCTGTGTCACTTTATATCTAAAAGTTAAGAATTTGTATGACTAGCGACAATAAAATGATGAAATAAGACGCAGAGAGAAAAGTCTAGGGTACTTTTGTTTTTAACACATCTCATCTACTCTCCTGCCTGACTGTGCATTCAACACTGGAGATTTCCACGGAGTTCCGAGTAAAAAAAAAGTAGATAAATACATAGAAAGAGAAGAAAAACCCAGAAACTCCTCGCTAGGTGGCGCTGATCAACTGGCAGTAATATTCCCCGTCACGTTCTGCTGCCTCAGTCTGGGGACAAATTGGTCATGAAAGAAGCTTTACAGTTTGGGTTCTCCTTGTCAAGACCTCACTCCTCCTGCCCTCAATCGCTCCCCGGCCACGCCCCCAACCACGCCCTGCAACACTCACCCTTGCTACTCCCTCGAGGTCGGCCCCACCTACCCCTGTTCACGCTTCACCCTGCCACCCTCCTGCACCTATTGTCTCTCCCACAGGCTCTGAATTGCTTTGCATTTTATGGAGGTGTGCGGGTCGTCTTACGGTTTCTTTCACCTTCCCTCCGGAATATTCTTTGACGTGTGCGGAATGTTGGGTGTTGGGTACGCGGCGACCACCACCGCTGCGCCAAACACGGTGGCAGGACCACCTCGGGTACAGGGTTACCTAGAGTGTTATCTAATAAAGATGTTGATAGTCTGATTTTCCTTTGCTTGTGTGTGTTTTAGGTAGTTTTATTCTTGGCTCAGGATTTTACTTTTTTTCTTTCAAGATAACAGAAAAGAAAAGCTATGTAATGTCTATTAACCTATCTACGTTGATTCTTCTGTATGTTCTTTCCCCCCACTCTCTCTCTCTCTCTCTCTCTCTCTCTCTCTCTCTCTCTCTCTCTCTCTCTCTCTCTCTCTCTCTCTCTCTCTCTCTCTGTAGTCGTACACGTGTTCCATCTCACTTTTCTCTTCAGATGAGTCTGCGGCGAGGAGGAGATGCAGCGCCAACATTAACAGAACTCGTGGCCTGGTCCTCACACGCCTCTGTCAGATACACTTTCGTATTATATTAGTCTGACACACACCCACAGACGAGCAGAGAGGCGATAGACAAGCTGGTAAGCGAGTTCATGTAAACTATGGAACTCCTACATCTCAAGACACCACTAATGACTTACCCTTCTTTGGGGGCATCTTCTTTAGGGTCTGGCACCAGACTGGGGTTATATATATATATATATATATATATATATATATATATATATATATATATATATATATATATATATATATATATATATATATATATATATATATATATATATATATATATATATATATATATATATATATATATATATATATATATATATATATATATATATATATATATATATATATATATATATATATATATATATATATATATATATATATAAATATAATTTTTTTTTTTTTTTTTGGCCAATATCCCTCTTACATGAAATAAACACATGCACGCACACACAGACGGACAGAGATAGGTGAATATGGAACATGTAGAGGAGACAGAAACAGACATATAGAAAGGCACAAACAGAGAGATAGATTGACAAAGGGAGACACAGACAGACAGAAAGACAGACAGACAGACAGACAGACACAGACAGACAGACAGACAGACAGACAGACGAAGGCAAAGACAGACAGAGACACACACAAAAATAAACGGAACGACCCACACAGATAGACAGAGGAAGACACACGGGCAGACAGACAGACATATACCGAGGCAGAAACAAACAGAGAGGCACACAGACAAATAAACGGAGGAACTCACACAGATAGACAGAAGCAGACACACAGACGAGACAGGTGACCACGCCTCCTCCACACTGATGACCACCCAGACCCTCACGCATCGATACTTCTCATATTCTGTCAATTTGTAGCCGCCGCCGCCTGACATACTCACCCAATTTGCAAGACACGAAGACCCACACAACACAGCAACGCAGCCAATACTTCGGTGACTCCCTGCGCCTGTCCTCAAGTCTGTATACACCCCTATGGCCTTCACTCAAAGCTGTACTGCCACTGCAAGGACGCTCGTCAAGGTGGTGATGAACGTAAGGCAGCTTTTCTGAGGTCAAAACTCATGGTTCAAAAGCCGCTATTTCTTGGGAGTTCAGGCGACACGACTTCTGGCAAACACCAACTACCAAGTTTTTTTTTTTTTCTTTACATTTTTGTTTTTTAATCAACGCTTCCAATGGTGATGATAGTAGTAGTAGTAGTAGTAGTAGTAGTAGTAGTAGTAGTAGTAGTAGTAGTAGTAGTAGTAGTAGTAGTAGTAGTAGTAGTAGTAGTAGTAGTAGTGGTAGTAGTAGTAGTAGTAGTAGTAGTAGTAGTAGATTTGTTGTTGTTGTTGTTAAAGGTAAGGATGAAAGTTATCACTACATAATACAAATGTTGCACAAAATTCCTTTTCCGTGTGTGTTGATAAACAAAAGACTCTGTGCCGTTTTAGGGATGTTGATAATGAATAAATGCAAAATCTTTAAAAAGTTTTGTTCAGCTTCAGAATCTCTTACGTTTTCTTTAGAATGTATGTAAATCTGAAGCATACAAGGACGGCTTTTTTTTTTTTCAAGATTAACACAAAAGCATATGGTGATAGGGTTATAATCTCTTTCTTATCTGTGATTGATTATTCCTCCACGTCCCTCCACCTTCGACCATCTCCTCCACCGGTCCTCTCTTCCTCCTCCTCCTCCTTCCTGCCATTTACTCCTTTCTTTCCTCCCCTTCCACCAATCTCCATTATCCTCTCGGCCCCTCCCTCCCCTCCTAATCCACCCCGCCATCCCCAGGCTTTCCCAGTCAATACTTGGCAAAGGCTCAATATTTAACCACCATATTATTTAATCTGATTCTCAATGTTATCGTGACAACACATGACAGATACCCAATAGTTTTTGATTGGATGGCTTTCCGAGCGAAGAGATGACAACCTTATTACAGGGATGACTCAACACACGCGATTAAGGAGTACGAGTCAGATCCTTTGATGACAGTATGCTAGTGAGGGCTGAGATGAAAAATGGAAAGGAATGAAAAAATTCACATAGGATGAAAAATATGTAAATCCTTTGATGACTATGTTAGAGAGAGTTGGGACGAAGGGAAATAATGACAGAAAAAAGAAGTGAAACTAGAATTAAATAAGAATAAATGCACTTAACATTAAATCATGTATTATCAAACGCTGTGATCTCTTACGAGGACAGTTTTCAGAGATCACACGCGTAGTCAATCAAGTTTTTGTGTTATATATTACTGATATAGAATAATTGTTAAACTGTGACAATAATCATGAAAACACCCATGAAAACCTTTAATAGCTTCCACTACAGGCTACTTCATGTGAGACAATGACGAATTGCTGATGAATACGGTCTAAGATGTACACAAAACTCTCTGATGACTTTTTGGAAAGATCTTTGATGAGGAAAATAACACATAGAATATACAACAACGAAATGAGAAGGAATAAGAAATATGTATAATAGTCAAAGTAAAGGAGAGGATACATGATATAACATGGCCTCGGCACTCTCCTCTGTCTCACTGGCCTTTGAGCATGTGGTACACGACATCCCTCACCCCGGGACACACGGCCACTGGGACATCCGGGTTAACAGTTTATCATCATCAGGTTTCCCCAGGCACCCATTTATCGACCAACCCGGAGGAAGGATAAGTAACTGAGTGAGGTATGTGCAGACTGCCCCAGCTTGGATTCGAATCGGAACACGGAAATTCATAGACAAGCAAATTAGCCAAACCACAACAGAAGGCGCTTGAAATACATATGAGAGTGGATATCGTCACAAAAAAATCATCTTAGAAGGCATTTAGACAAAAAAAAAAGTGTAGAAATTGCAAGTTTCTAAACACACACGAGATAAATAATAAAGGCACAAAATTATGAAGCACACAAAAGGGAAGGAAAATACGCAGGGGAAGCACGCACGCACTCATACACATCCCAAGCTACGGGAAAAATTAGTAGAGAAAAGAATGACCCAACACACTCTCCCTTATGCTCTCTCATCCCTGCTGTGGCGCGAACCCTAGACCCTGGAACCCTGGAAACCACAACCCCACCACTTCCCTCAACCCTCCCTTCCCCCTTCCCTCACCGCACCACCACCAAACCACCATCCACATCCCCCTTAGTCCCGAACCCTGGAACCCTAAACACCACACCTTCTCCCCTCCCACAAACCTCATCCTCCCCTCATCCCTTCCTCACCCCGAGCCACAAGCCCTGTTCCTGCTTCCCCCCGACACACGCACGCGCCCTCCCTGGCCCCAGCACCCCCTGGCCCTACTGTTTTGGCGAGGGGATGCAAAACAATAGGAATAAAATCGGGTTATCATTTGAGCTAATTATGGACGTGACAGCTCCTATCCTGCTCCCTGTACCAGCGCGGCTTGTGATAGGAATCCAAATTGACCAAATTTTACAGAGCTTTCAAACTTCGGTCGTTTTAGGTTTTGATGGAATTAGCTCAGCCTGAGAGAGAGAGAGAGAGAGAGAGAGAGAGAGAGAGAGAGAGAGAGAGAGAGAGAGAGAG
>NC_087181.1:1912500-1917500 GCF_035594125.1 Scylla paramamosain | reverse complement strand
ACGCCTTTATTACGGCGGGCGGCGCGGCTGTCATCGGGGGGTGGGGGCGGTGTCTCGGTGTTCCGGCGTTACGCTACGCACTTCACTTCCATGTGGTAAAAATAAAATATTTAAATTTTAAACTTACTTGTACATAAAAAAGGTAAAACGTTATCAATGAAAACCCTGACAGTCTCTTAATATTCCATAACTACAATGAATACTTTCATCATTTAAAAATCATGGACATATTTTAAAGTAAAGGTCTAGGTGAGGGAATCCCAATGAAACGAGGCTGCCCAACTAAATATACAATGAAATATATAAAATTTCGCATATTTCCATTACTTTAAGTATTTTTTCCTACCTTATAAAAAAAATTTATTAATATTAACGATGCCCTAAACAAAATAATTTATTAAGTATCTTCCAAACGAGACTAACAATACTGCAATGCATGAAGCGTTTGCCGACTAGGTAATGAGAAACCAACATCAGCTGGGTAAATAAACTAGGATTCAAATCGTAATTGCTGCGGTGAAGGAGGAGAAGACAGACTGATTTTTTTTTTTTTTCAACCTGCTAAGGAGTCTGAATGTCGAACAAAAAAGAAAATACCAGGTCGACATGCCGCTCTCCTTAAGAAAATAAAAAAACAATAAATAGATACATAACTGCAAGAGGAAAATAAAAAGGAACAAAGAAAAATGGACACATTGGCCTCATTATCTTCATGTTCCTCTTCTAAAACAACTGAAATCACAATAAGGAAAAGTGGAAGCAGGCAGAGAGTTCCCTAGAGTTGCTTAGCGGAGGTGAATCAGCCTGTAGTAGTGAAGGATCTGGCGGGGCGTGTGTTGATATGGTTTATCCTCGACGTTTCATTACCCCGAGGCGTGTAGCAGCACCTGATAGCGTTATTAATTGCCTCATTTACCTTCCACTCGCTTCGTGCTCCCCACAGACCATGCAATAACCTTCCCTGCAGCCCCTCACTTCCCCCCCCGCCTCCCATACTCCCCTCAGCCAGGTAATAGCGCACTTATCCACACCTAAAAATACCTTCCCGCACTCCACACCAGAAGACCAGCACTCCCATCAGACCACACTGGAACTTCCGCAGACCTAACTTTGGAACTCTTTTTTTTTTTTTTTTTTCGTCTTCCACTGATAACTATTTGAAAAGATAAGTATCGATACACCTCCAGAAATAAAATAGCATACCTGATTGAAGTTATATATTGCTTTATTCAGTTTGATGTTGTTACTGCCCTTAGTCAGTCTTCTTTACATTTGGAAACCCTACATATGTGACACTATCCCTGGACTGCAACACTCCATCCAGACTACAAACTATCACCAGATTTTGCGAAAGTTAAACCAATTACACTTTAATCCACCTTACTCCCTAATTGTCGTACACGCAGCTTTGCCAACACGGACGCTGTACTCTGTCACCAACTGTCCTTCTAATTTTGCCACCTGAGGTCACGCCAACACGGCTACACTGATGCTTCCACTTGCTATTTGGTCAACGTATTTTTGCCTTATTTCAAAACATGTGGCAGACTAAAGTTGTATTATTAAGATAGCATTATTTGATTATGAGATGTACATTAACCAAATAAAAATCATCTAGAACCTTACAAATGAATAAAGGTTTTGTGGGAAATAAAAATGGGTTATGTTTTAAAACTACGCAAGAATACGCAGACAGGAGTGAAAGCATCAGTCTGGAAGTATTACCATGTTCACATATCCCTGAGTGACATAGTATAGTAAACACTTTAGCTGTGAGTCTGCCGCTCCTCCTCCACAAGCATGGCCATGTTTGACTATCACACGATCAATAAACCTAAATTTCCTCTCCTTTCCGTGCTATCATTTTAATGGGCAATGAAAAACATCCACACCTGACCAGAATATATTAACCACTGCAGCTTGTACTTGTGTTTGGTGACTGGGGAGCCGCTGCAGCTCACACCAAGCATCCCTCTGCACCTCATCCCTACTGCACTGCACACCTCGCTACGTGCATCTGCTGCTGAGAGACCTTTAACCCTATTATTGCTATGGGGCGTACTTTAACACTCAGGGCATTGTAAAAACTGTTCGTGTGATATGGAAAACGAATATGAGGTTAATTCTGTCGAGGCTACAGAACTATGTAAGAGACTAGTACAAAAGTAAGTGTCTGTAACGTTGTAAGAGGTCAGGGGAGAAATTGCGTACCAGTGAAATAGTTAAAGCATGGGGAACGTACCAGACCAACCTTTCCTCACTCTTTCACCCACTCTCTCACACACACACACACACACACACACACACACACACATTGTAAAAAGTGGAACTCTCTACCTATTGCAGATTTCTCTCTCTCTCTCTCTCTCTCTCTCTCTCTCTCTCTCTCTCTCTCTCTCTCTCTCTCTCTCTCTCTCTCTCTCTCTCTCTCTCTCTCTCTCTCTCTCTCTCTCTCTCTCTATTCCTGTGACTTCAACTGACAGACATCTCAGGAATTAAATTTGCCTACTCTTTGAATTCTTCTCCTGTATTTTTTTTTATTTATTTATTTGCATGGTTAGCTACTTAATTATCTAGTTAGTTACATTATCATTATTATTGTGAGCAGTAGGAGAGAGCATTTTTTTTTTTGACCTTGACCACTCTCTCTAACACACACACACACACACACACACACACACACACACACACACACACACACACACACACACACACACATCACCAATTCCTCTCCCGCCCCTCGCCAGTTCACGAGAGCCAATCCCCTTTGCAGCTCAGTCCCTCCCCGGGGAAATGTTTTGATCAGAGTTCCTTCCTAACCGTGACAACCGCCAACTCTCACTTCTGGGACGCCCCGAAGTTAAGTTCCCACCGCAGATCCTCCGCCACAGTACGTGAGATGGGTGTGATTTCTTATAAAGCTTTCAAAGTGTCGTTTTTGATATTATGAAATGAAATATCTTACTTTTATTTATTTTTGTTTTTTTGTGAGTGACTGGATTTTCTCTCTCTCTCTCTCTCTCTCTCTCTCTCTCTCTCTCTCTCTCTCTCTCTCTCTCTCTCTCTCTCTCTCTCTCTCTCTCTCTCTCTCTCTCTCTCTCTCTCTCTCTCTCTCTCTCTCTCTCTCTCTCTCTCTCTCTCTCTCTCTCTCTCTCTCTCTCTCTCTCTCTCTCTCTCTCTCTCTCTCTCTCTCTCACTCCTGTTGTTTATTAATGCAGTCTCTTCACTTTACGAGTTTCCAGCAATCCGTGAAATTAATATAAACTTATTGTTGGATCACTTGAAATAACACGTTTAATGGATGAGAAAGTAGGTAGATAGCAAATATATATGTAGATAAATAGGTAATACGTAGAAGCAAGTTACACTAACATATATATACGAGTACACACTTTCATAAATAGTGCATACATACATAGCACATGGTGAGAGATGCAGGCAGAGAGGGTGTAAGGTAGCAGACAGATACTGTAAATACTCATATACGTAAACGTACAAATACATACTCATACATACAGACATTCATAGACAAATACAGTGAGTAGATACAGAAAGGTAAAGATAAAGAAATGGGTATATAGATAGATGCAGATAGATGGATACATAAAAAGACCTAGATGGATAGACAAATAAATAGATAAATAAATAAATAGATAGAAAAAAAGGGGACATACAGATAGACAAATGGAAAGATAAAATAGATAAACACAAACCAAAAGACAGACGGACACTGACGCCTTACACCAACACTTAAGGCGTCATCAAATAAAACATTAGCGCCTCAACTGTGAACTCCCTCTCGTCTGGCCACTAGTTTTGTCTGAGCGCCGCCACAACTGCAGTTTAACTCAAGTATTTTTCTTATGGACAGAGGGAATAAGAGAGGGAGGCATAGAGGGAGAGCGAGAGGCGGAGAGAGAAAGGAAGAGAAGGAAAGAGGTAGTGTGCTGTGCTGTGCTGTGCTGTGCTGTGCTGTGCTGTGCTGTGCTGTGTTGTGTTGGGAGTCTGTGCTCTTTGCGGGACACAGCGTCAGGAGTGTAGACTGGGATGTGATGGGGCGAGGCAGGATGAAACGGGAAGGGAGGCAGGAAGGAACGGGGCTGGGTGAGGCAGTGCGGGATGAGGTGGGGCGGGGTGAAGCGGGGCGGGGCAGGCAGGGTGGAGCCGAGTGAAAGCCTGAAGCGGCAGAAGGTGGGAGGGGACCAGGCTGGGTTTTAGGTGAGGTCCCCCCTAGAGTTACTGCATTATTGATGGTCAAGTGTGATGCATATTCAGCAGGGGGCCAGCTGGTGCCGCCGACCCTGCATCGCCGCTCCTCCTGTGCTACCAGACCGGCTGCAGAGGAGCGGGAGGCTGATGGAGGGGGCTGGCGAGGGCTGGCGAGGGCTGGCGAGGCTGGTGTGGGCTGGCTGGGCTGGCGCGGGTGCTGTATACATGTGGATGGCGCAGCTTGGACGTGAGATGAAATACTCTCGTCCCTTATATGTATTTTTAGCAGCACCACAGAGTTAGCTTCATTTACTCTTTTTTCTCGCGTACACAGCACATACAGGCCGGGACACAGCGGTGCGGAGTAGCCACTGGGCTGGTCTAATAGGGAATGTCGCCAGCGTTCTTGCCTCTCCGCTGGCTGCATGAAAACACGGTTAGTGAATTAGAGGGAAAGTTTTAATTAAGTCAAGTCGAAGGGCTCCACGTGCTCGTCCTACTCCACCTCACTCCCTTTACTTCCCTTCAGTCCCTCCATCATTCTCTCCACTCACGTCATCTTCTTTTCCTCCGCCACGTAAAAGGTCAGTGTTCTTCCTCTCTTTCTCCCTTTCGTGTTCCTCTTCCTCCTCCTTGAAGTACTGAAGTGTTTCTCCACTCTGCACCTTTGCATGTCTGTATTGCTTCCAGTATTACTCCTCACGGTAACTTCAATATCCTTCCCACTTTGTCTCCAGCACTTCAGTATTCATTCTTCCTCTTGCCTACGCCACTAGTATTCTTCCTCTTCT
>NC_087181.1:1882500-1905000 GCF_035594125.1 Scylla paramamosain | reverse complement strand
TCAAATGCTACCTGTGCGCGAAGAAAAACATATAAAAACAATACAATTAAAAAGGATTCAAATTTACGACGGTGCGGGAAGGGAAAAAATGTAGGACTTAAAGGAAAATAGAACACATAAATAAATAGAAAAAATACTACACGTTACAACGGAAAACCCATAAGGGTAAAAAACAAATTAAGACTTCCGGTAACAAAACACAAGAGATAGGATACACTCACAAAAAAAGAAAAGAGCGAAAAAAAAAGGGAGAGAGAAACAAGGGAGGGAGAGCAGCTGCAGGAAAGTGGGAAGAGAACTACGTGGAGTCTAATAATTGATTTACCAGTAATTGGCTCAGGGGAAATTAAATTAGTTGGGAGAGTCACAATACGATGAATTAGACGGAAGATAAGATTAGAAGCATTTTGAGATGAAGCCGAGGAGGAGGAGAAGGAGGAGGAGGAGGAGAGGAAGAAGGAGGGAGGGGCTGGAAGGAGACAAGGAGTGGAGGAGCCATTACCTTTTTAATTCGTGAAGGAGAGACGCGGAGACACCCAAGGACTCGCGACCAGGACGAGGAGACGAAGAGACGAGAGCATCCAGACAAAATAGAGAAATTCCCTCGTGATTTTTCTCCCTGACAGGAACGTTGATAGGGCGACGTGATGACGTGATCTGCCTGGAGGTGACGTGGTGATGTGGTGGTGGAATGTGAGATGTGGTGACCTGGCATGCCGCAGTGTAATGAGGCAGGGAGATGAGCGCGGGGAGGCCTGCCTGGTGTGACGTGACGGCGCGGTGAGATTGAAACTGGTGCCACGCTGGGAGGGAAATGATGTACTGATCTTGATTTTGAGATGAAGGAATTAATGTAAATATTTGATCTTCAATGAATAAGATGATGATGAGTCTATGTACTGTAATGACGGGGTGAGGTAATGCCAAACGCCTAAATGTTTCAGAAATAGTGTTAGGAGGAAAAGGCCATCAAATTGTTTCTAAAAATAGAAAAATGAGTGAATGAATGAAAAAGAGTACTACTTTCAATAGGCTTTGGTGAAAGTCATTTCTATTTTCAAGGATACCATCACGACTTAAGTAATACTATAACAAGGCTTGTGTACTAACAAAGAAAGAAGAAACACCCATAATAACCAAACTAATTATGTTGTCTTTAAAAACAATCCTTATGAAAAAACAATGTCTTTAAAGAAACGACCCACATCACAAGAAAGACGCACATCCCACCAGGAAATGACGCACGGAAAAGATAAATCTACGTGTGATCTGACACGCTGAGGGAGAAACAGGACTGATGGCTTACTAGCATGAGGGTCAGCATGAGACTGTTTCCTCGATCCTGAAAAGCAACCACTCACACCGCCACACATGAACCAGAAGGGGTTGATCAGTTGGCTACGTGGTGTTTATGATCACAAGTCGAGTACAAACTCCAGTCCCTTCCTCTGTCTATGCATCGGAAGTCGAGCAGCATCGGAAGTCGAGCACTCCCTTCCTGTGTGTGTGTGGATCAGAAGTCAAGTAACAAATCTTCCTCTGTAAATTAATCAAAAGTACAGTAAGAAACCACACTTCCTCCCTTTGTGTTTAGAGAGTTCCCTCAATTTTATGGCCTCTGATATGCCAAGAATCTATCATTTCTCGGATTTCGTAAGGACATTGTCAGAGGAGTTAAGATTAAGCATAATACGTTAAACACTGAGCTGAATAGAAAAAGTTACTCAATTTATGATTTTTCAAGCTCTTTAACCCTCTTTATCCTCCCACAGCAATCCTTTATAATGCAGTTTTACTAATCAATAAACATAACTTGCAAAACTTGACCAAAACTATATACGAGTACAGAGCTGCGCCAACATTGATAATTCCTCCTAGCCTTGTTATAGTTTCTTGGTAGCAGAGAAAGCGCTTTCTCGCAACCCAATCTGGCGCCATCTCACCTCGTAGCTGCGGAGGTGATCCAATCAATTTTCCAATGGCAGGATAGATCGCCGCAGTAACATCAACGACCAGGACATATAACAAACCCATAGGAAAACACCAGACACGTGCTAGGATTTGTCTCAGTGACACCCTACACAGAAAGAGCACTAGGCGGAACATAGAAATATCACGCATTTAAAAGGTTATGTGGAAAAGTCAACAAATATGAGTTCACTACAGAACAAATAAATACGCATACTGAAAAAAAATCGTGCAAATCTGATACAAAAAAAAAAAGTGGCCAATTTTGTCGGTGTGGTAGGCAGGGGAGGGCGAGGATTAAGCTTCCTTCATGACCAAAGTGACATAATGACAGACGGTGCCATCAGAGGCAGTGTCACGCGAACCCTCACACCACCTATAAAAAGGAGCGGGCGAGGGGAAGGCTCAAGTCCTGGCGGCCCCGTGCACAAGGCTCAGTGTTCCTTGCTCGCCAGGAGTTAACAAAAATCTATACGTAGCACTGATTAAACTGAACATTTCTTAATCAGACAAGTTTGTTTGCAGAGGAAGCTGGCGAGGGGAGGAGACGCGTGTGGCCTGAGGGGATGGTGAAGGCACTTGATAGGCGGCGCGCGGCTCGGGGACGGCAACAGATCGCCTCATAGCGCCAGAAAATGAAAGGCCCGCAATCTTCAGACCCAAACACACTCGGGCGTCTTCCAGCACCGACGCACATAAATAACAGGCAGTATATGTAATGTTTACTTAATACAGGGAAGCTCCGCACAAGAACATACTTATATAAGAAGAAAGATATGCTGGATGACTCAACACAAATGTACGTCATTAATAACACATGATGGCCGCCACGAAACTCTCTACCTCGACCTTTCTCTCGATTTTTTCTCATAAGGACGAGATGATTATTTTCTACCACCACCACCACCACCACCACCACCACCATCACTGCCGCCGCCACTACCAACATCACTCACCACATTTCCCATAGAGGAGATACTATTTCATATCACATCACCAAGAACTGAGCGCCATCTTGGTAAAACTTTGTAAGACACAAACATGCACACGTATTTCAGCTATAGACTGTTATGAATTCTCCCACTCTACGGGAAAACAACGTCTTATAAATGTCGATTATAATTTTGAAATACACCACTAATAAGAAAATTAATAATGAAACCTTTTGATGCCTCTAGTCTTGTTTTTGGTCTGAACGGTCGTCTAAATTGAGTTAAGTAAGACTTATCACATTGCCCTTCCATGGAAAAACAATAATTGTGAGTTCGACGTAGTAAGTAATATTAAATTACACGAAGGAATTATTATTACTATTGATATTGTTGTTAGTACTTCAGCTACAGTTATAAACAACAACAACAATCATAGTATCATACAAGAAAGCAAAAGTAAATACATATATACATAAGGAAATTAAAAAAATAAAAAGTAAACTAGAAAACAGGGTTGGTAAAAACCCGGGTGTGTGTTTTATTGTTTTTTTTTTTTTGGGGGGGGACTTTATTTATTTATTTTTTTTTTTATCCTTCATATTTACGAGTATAAATGTGTTTAAATAAGGAATTAAAAAGTAATCTAAAGTGAAAGGAAGGTTGTTTTTTTTTTTCATGTATGAGAGGCAACGGCCAACAGCAACAAAAATAATAAGAAAACCACTGAGGTGCCGGTCGTCAAAAATTAAAGGATAAGTGTCTTGAAACCTCCCTCTTGAAAGAGTTCAAATTATAGGAAGGAGGAAATATAGAAGCAGGAAGAGAGTTGCAGAGTTTGCCAGAGAAAGGGATGAATGATGAGAATACTGGTTAACTCTTGCATTAGAGAGATGGACAGAATAGGGGTGAGTGAAAGATGAAAGTCTAGTGCAGCGAGGCTGCGGGAGGAGGGGAGGCATACAGTTAGCAAGATCAGAAGAGCAGTTGACATGAAAATAATGGTAGAAGATAGCAAGAGATGCAACATTCCGGCGATGAGAAAGAGGCTCAAGTCAGGCAGTTAGAGAGGAGGAGTTGCGAAGACAAAAAGCTTTTGATTCTACCCTGTCTAAAAGAGCGGTATGAGTGGAACCCCCGCCCCCATACATGTGAAGCATACTCCATACATGGACGGATAAGGACCCTGTACAGAGTTAGCAGCTGGGGGATGAGAAAAACTGGTGGAGACGACTCAGAACGCCTAACTTCATTGAAGCTGTTTTAGTTAGAGATGAGATGTGAAGTTTCTAGTTTATATTATAAGTAAAGGACAGACCGAAGATGTTCAATGTAGAAGAGGGAGACAGTTGAGTGTCACTGAAGAAGAGGGGATAGCTGTCTAGAAGGTTGTGTCGAGTCGATAGATGGAGGAATTGAGTTTTTGAGGCATTGAATAATGCTAAAGTTGCTCTGCCCCAATCAGAAATTTTAAAGAGAACAGTAGTCAGGCGTTCTGTGACTTCCCTGCGAAAACTGTTTATTTCCTAAAGGGTTGGACGTCTTCGAAAAGACGAGGAAAAGTGCAGGGTGGTATCATCAGCGTAGGAGTGGATAGGACAAGAAGTTTGGTTTAGAATATCATTAATGAATAACAGGAAGAGAGTGGGTGACAGGGCAGAACCCTGAGGAACACCACTGTTAATAGATTTAGAAGAACAGTGACCGTCTACCACAGCAGCAATAGAACGGTCTAAAAGGAAACTTCAGATGAAGTTACAGAGAGAAGGATAGAAGCCATAGGAGGGTAGTTGGGAAATCAAACCTTTGTGCCAAACTCTATTAGAAAGCTTTTGATATGCCTTAGCCAAGAGCAAAGATTCACCAAAATACCTAAAAGACAATGACCAAGACTCAGTGAGGAAAGACAGAAGATCACCAGTAGAGCGGTCTCGACGGAACACATACTGACGATCAGATATATATATATATATATATATATATATATATATATATATATATATATATATATATATATATATATATATATATATATATATATATATATATATATATATATATATATATATATATATATAAACCTTATCTATCAACTGATATATAACTAAATTTTGGTATGCAAAATATTTGAAAAACAAAAAATCCCACTTTTTTGGGGGGGAGGGTGGGGAGCGGTGTATTATTATTATTATTATTATTATTATTATTATTATTATTATTATTATTATTATTATTATTTATTTATTTATTAATTTATTTTCTTTTTCTTTTCAAGCCAACCCTGCTAAAAAAAACTCAATAGTTCAGACGTATGCTGTCTTTCTCACCTCCTCAATTTCTACACATATTCACGCAGACTCCACTCCAGGTAAAATCAGGTGCTGTAAAGTATAAGTGGCATATCTCAGTATCCTAACCCACTTCTTAAAGAAAACATGCTCCCCTTCTCCCCTTAATTTTTATGTCGCTTTTCTCCCAAGATTTGTACACTCTAGCTTACGGCACCTCCAGGCAAAGCTCAGGTGTTGTAAAAAGAGGAAAAGGAAAAATGAGTGGCATGAATCATTGTCACGGAGGCAAGAAGAACCTCAGTCATTCCCAAACATTCTTCTACCACTCTACCTGAAGAACACCTCGCTTTTGTACCTTCCCCTTCTTAGCTCCCTTTTTACTCCGTCCTTACGCTTACCGCCACACGTCAACTACACTTCCCCTGACCTTCATTGTTCCACCTCACCCTTCTTTGCTTCTCTACCCCCACATAATGCCACACTTCCACCCTCTGTTGTACCTCACCTTTCTTAACTCCCTCTCTGCTCCCGCCTTAATGCCACACTCCACCCTGCCTCTACTCAGCGTCCCAACAACCTTCTATACCTCACTTCTCCCCAGCCACAAAATAGACCACAGTTCTTAGGTACGTACTTTCTCTTCCTTTCTCTGCACACATTCCTGAAGCAGACGGACAATGGGGTGACATATGCCGCTTCTTTATGGTGGACGACAATTTCTCTGTCACTGGCACACAAGAATATCAATGTAACTTTTCTTAGTGGTTCCTTGATTTATATTGCAATACCAGACACGAGTTATGAGATTCAAAATTAAATCAAACATTTTAATTATCACGTCAATGACACGAACGAGAAGAATCAATGTGACTTTTATCTTTTTTATTGATTACTTAGTTAAATTGCATTATGAGACCTTTGCATTATGAGACGCTTGAGTTAACGAGATCCTCTGTAAATGTAATAGGAATGCAAGAATGTTTCCCGATTACTACTTAAGAACACAGGAACACAAAAAAGTAAGGAAAGCTGCAAGACACCGTCAGGCCTATATGGGGCAGTCCATCTATAAAACATATCTACCAATTTCCACCTATCATCTTCATCCATAAACCTGTCTAATCTTTTGAACATGCTGTCAATACGTTCAAAGAAATATGAATGCATCTTTTATCTTTTAACTTATTCATTTATGGCGGTACATCTTGCACTACCACACACAATTATTCGTCTGGATCCTTAAAGTGTTAGGTAGGAATAGATAAACATCATTTTAAGTTAAGTATATGAACTTACAAAATAATCTTGGTTCACCTTGCAATACCGCATACACCTGACCAGCGCATACACCTGACCGTCTGAATCAATAAAATTTAAAGTAGTAATGGGCAAATGTCTCCTAATTACTACGTCTAGAAAAACATCAATGTAAATTTTGTATATGAATTTGCGTATTAATCTGTTCACCCTGTACCTCCTCACACACCAGGCCGTCTGGACCCTCACAAAGCATGGCAGGAATACAGAAACAAGTCCCTAATTACTCTACACACTGCATCAACAATACGTCCCTGTCACCAGCACACCTTTTCCACATCAGTCATCATTACTTTCATTACAGAACAAAACATTACGCGAGTCCCGCCGCTCCCCATTATTACCTTCATTCCCCGCACCGTCCTTACAATTGGCCCATCACTCCTCCCATCACCGGCGCTGCGTCCTCACCTCGCCTCACCTTGCCTTCCCTTCACCCCATCACAACAATCGTAATGCCCCGCCTACCACCACCATCAGCGTCTCCATTACTACCTCCCCCTGACATACTCCCCATCACCACTCTATACCACCACCATCACGCCCTCATTATCACCCCCTTTCTAGCCGATAACAACCACCGCCACCGCCACAATTCTACTGTTCCCCTCTCTCCCCTCCCGTCTTCTCCCCGCCACCACAACTAGTAGCCCAATTGCTATTCCCAACACCCCCCTCTACCCTCCTCAGCTTTATCACCGTGCCACAATCTCCACAGCAACCTCCATCGCGGGAAAAGTACCATTACCTTGAAATAAAACCACAGCAAAAGGCAGAACAACCACAGGAGGCAAAAAATGGAGTGAAATGAATGCAGGGAACGACACAAACAGTAGAGCCAAAGGCAATTGGGTTAACGGACATGCCGGGGAAAAGCAAGTACACACACACACACACACACACACACACACACACACACACACACACACACACACACACACACACACACACACACACACACACACACACACAAGACAAAAAAAAAAATGGAGGCATGTTGTCTTTTTCTTAAAAATTCTGTTGTGATGAAAAATGTAACTTTAAAGAATTTTAATATTTATGCAACGTTCTGTAACGCTGCAACGCAAATATCTATAGAAATTCCCAAACAAAATATCAACCAACACGTGCAAAAAGGAGGAACAACATGCTACGTAAAACATAAATGAAAATTGAAAGAATATAAAAACAAAACAAGAAAGGGACACTAACACCAAAGAAGACTGAAAGAAAAAAAAAGAAAGCGCCACTATCAGATCAAAACAACGAAACTTTCTCCCACGCGTGTCATCGCCACTGAGAGAGAGAGAGAGAGAGAGAGAGAGAGAGAGAGAGAGAGAGAGAGAGAGAGAGAGAGAGAGAGAGAGAGAGAGAGAGAGAGAGAGAGAGAGAGAGAGAAACCAGCAGAGGACAGGTACAATAGCTAGTCCCTCCCTCAGGTGAACGCTTTCTGCTCTCTCCTTCTCTCCCGTGCGTGCGACTACATCCCGGAGAGCACCTGGCGAGCGGCGAACCTTAGGCACTAGAACACTCATAAAAGGTCTCGAGTACGAAGAATTCTGGTGGCACGAACGACGGGGCCGGATATGATGCCATTTGCGATCTCGTCAGGGAAAACTGCTCCTCTACGGTAGTCGCCCCTCACTCCCCCACCCGCCAGGATGGAGTGAGGAGGGAGTGTTCGGAGGGAGGACTAGAGAGCTTCAAGAGAAAGGGGAGGTGGCGAACACTGTAAGGAAAGGGAATAACTAAATGTAAGATGTGACGAAAGGACGGTGGTTGGGGCTGGAAAGATGGTGAAAGGTATTAGAAAGCCGTTATCGAAGGGAAGGAAACGATAATGTTGGGAAGGGCAAGGGAGGGGAAAAGAGAGGAAGAAAGAACTAGCGAGGTCATTGGGAAAGGAGAAGACGGGGAGCAGACGGAAGAGAGTCCAAGGGCAGAGGCCATAAAAGATAAGAGGAAATGGAAGGATGTTACAGATAGAGAGAGAAAAAATAAATTAATCCAGTCGTTAGTGTAAAGTATGATGACGGTGAATCAGCTTAGCAGTGGAGGGGCCCTGAGTTCTGCCGCGACCCTGCTTGCCTACCCGCGGCTCAGCACAAGCTTATACACATGGAGGCTGTTGGATGTCCTCGGCTCAGGTGTCTCGGTGCGAAAAAAATAGAAAAACAAAAGGTCTCTAATAAGGTGGAACATTAATCACAGAGATATATAACGTAGATGTGTGAAGAGTGTTACGGCATAATGTCCCGCTGCACAAAAAAAAATAAAAGGAAGGAAAGGTTTTTAATATAGTGATACATTAATTATAAAGGATATCCGTAGATCTATAGAAAATTATGTAATGTTCATAAGCGGAGATGAATGTATATAAAGTAATGCATAACTAATAAGACATGTATATTACTTTCATACTTTCAAAGAATATTTTTTGTAAGAATAAACATCTTATATATTACATAAGTCCGCATTTTTCATTTCATCGTTCTACAAGTTGCCGGCGCTCTCAGATACACAAAACTCTCCTAACCACACATCTCTTCACCGCACCACGACATCTAAAACCATTTGTGTGGACAGGAAAATGATAATCCAGTAATGTAAGCTTTGAAAAAAGAGAGAACTAAACTTTTAAAAGCAAGATACGAAAGGAACAATTTGCAGTAATCGAAAGTTAATCAGGAGAGAGAGAGAGAGAGAGAGAGAGAGAGAGAGAGAGAGAGAGAGAGAGAGAGAGAGAGAGAGAGAGAGAGAGAGAGAGAGAGAGAGAGAGAGAGAGAGAGAGAGAGAGAGATAACAAGAGAGCCAGAGCGAGAGAACAAGACAGCGAGAGCGAGAGAATAAGAGGGCGAGAGCGAGAGAGGGAGAGAGCGAGGAAGCGAGAACGCAAGCGAGCGAGAAAACGAGCCAGCGAGAACGAGAGAAAACGAGAACTAGGGAGAACAAGCGAGCGAGAACGAGAGCAAGCGAGCGAGCGAGAACGAGAGAACGAGCGAACGAGAACGACAGAGGGAGAGCAAAAGCGAAAGACAGAGAGAGCGAGAAAGAGAGAGGAGAAGGAAAGGGTTAAGGCTGACAGGGCGGCAGCATCTCTAAGAAGTTAAGACGCAGACCCTCGACAGGACCAACACATTTAATCCAGCAGTGGGCGCCGTAAGTCAATGATAACAGCTGCCGGGCGGGGGGCCAAATGAACCACTTCTTCCCGGCCGTGTTTCGCCAGACGCCGCGGGAAGGAAAAAAAAAGGGGCAAGCGGAGGGCCAGATGCTCCGAGAAGACGAGAACACAGCCTGAGGGGACGGCGAGGACCGGGGGGAGGCAAGAAGGGGGCGGCGGAAGGGCTGGAGCGGCACTGACAGTGATAAATAGTGGCGATGATGGCAGTGCGTAAATGGTAGATATTGTAGAAAAATGATAAATGGTACGAGTGATGGATGGCAGCGAGCCGTGGAGACGATGGATTGCTCGCAGGGACACAAATGATGGGCGGCGATTTATTGTATTTGCACAAGTCAATGAATCTGTGTAAGAACGACGGATAAATCTTGCGTCCCCGTGTTAGCGTAAGAAAACTTGGGAGGATAAAAAGTAATTATACATTCTCTCTCTCTCTCTCTCTCTCTCTCTCTCTCTCTCTCTCTCTCTCTCTCTCTCTCTCTCTCTCTCTCTCTCTCTCTCTCTCTCTCTCTCTCTCTCTCTCTCTCTCCAGCAGCCCAGCACAGTTCCAAGGAGTTCGTCAGAGTAAGAAGCGGCGGTGAAGTGACTGGTAAATACACCGGCATGTCGCCAGCCACGTGTTCCCAAGCAGCACTTAGCGTCTTGCTCAACCAAACTTCCTGACAGTGTTTGCAAATAACGAGAAAAATGTCGCGCATTATGAAAAACAAGCCAGCTGCTGTGGAAGGACAGGAGGAGGGAAGGAGTGAGGGAGGGAGGGAGGAAGGGAGGGAGGGAGGGAAGGGGAAAGTGGTAAGGAGTTGCTGCAAAGGCGCTATGGAGAACACATGTTTGGGTGGTGTGCTGAGCTCGCCTAAGCTTGCCTAGCTTTGTCGAGCCACACACCAAACGCCCCTCCAGCAACACAATCCATTACATTCTTACCCACACACCGACATACACACAATCACACAAACCTTACATTATCCCTCACATTACACTGCCACACACACACACACACACACACACACAATCACATTCATACCTCCCCCACACTTACAATCACACAAGCACTGCATTATCCCTCCCCACACACACACACAAACACACACGAGGCCCCGAGTGTCCCCTGATGAACTTGGCCACCCAGGGCATAACAATAACCAAGTGATCATTTCCGCCGCCTGAGCGCTGCGGGGCCTCGTAATGACCGCACCGCCAGAATAACAGCAAATTCCCCCCAAGGACGCCGCGCATAACCCAGGAGGAACCTGTACATTACCCGTGTTGTTTTCCTCCACCAGAACAACGCGACGCTCTCCAGGCGATAATTACCATCCTGCGTCCTTCCCTTGCCTTGATCCTTCTTGGTTTTATTGCCAGATTTGCATTTTGCTGCTAAAACTTGCGTACTTTTATCCACAACCTCATTGCTTGTATGCGATCAATGCTTGTATGCGATGGATGTATTAGTGAGTGAATTAATAGTTTCGATTTTGTGTCCTTCGTTTGCCTTGATCATTCTTGGTTTTAGTGCCACATTTACGTTTTGCTTGGAAAACTTGCGTGCTTTTATCCGCAGCTTCATTGTTTCTATGGAGAGAATGTATTAGAGTTCGATGATTATTGTACGAGTTAAATATAACGTGCAAAAAAAGTATTACGAAATATTAATTCATAATCTGAGGCTCTTCTTACTTTATTAGAATTAACAAAGTGAATTACTGTAATGTGAAATGAGGCAATGGAATTAGTTTGCTGGCACGCACGTACGTTGTAAACACACACACACACACACACACACACACACACACACACACACACACACACACACACACACACACACACACACACACACGGCGCGCACGCACGCACGCACGCACGCACGCACGCACGCACGCACGCACGCACGCGCGTTCAGTGCTCCCCGTGGATTAAATAACGCGATTTTGATTACTGAAAAGAGCTTGATCCGCGGGTTTATGTTCGCTGGCAGTGTATATGAATTAGAGCATTTCCATGTTGTTGCCCTGACGGCGCGGCGAGGAGGCGGGGTGCCCTTTGCCGCGCTGCTCACTGGTGGAGGTCTTTTAATTGTTATTAATGGTTATTTGGTGTGTGTGTGTGTGTGTGTGTGTGTGTGTGTGTGTGTGTGTGTGTGTGTGTGTGTGTGTGTGTGTAACTAACCTTTAACCTACTAAGCTAAAGTAACTTAACCTAACCAAACCAAAACGCTAACCGTCCCATTATATAAATAGTTTTTTTTTTCCCACCAAGTGACCTAAGAGACGTTTGCTTGGTTGTTGTTTTGCTTGTTTTGTCCTTTTATGTTCAATAGAATCCCATCCAGTTAGGAAACTGTGTGTGTGTGTGTGTGTGTGTGTGTGTGTGTGTGTGTGTGTGTGTGTGTGTGTGTGTGTGTGTGTGTGTGTGTGTGTGTGTGTGTGTGTGTGTGTGTGCGCGCGCGCGCGCGCGCGCAAGTACGCTTATGCTACTACAAAACCAATATTCCCGTCAGGAGTCCTACTGCAAATTCCCTTAACACTTTCCTTTCTTGATTTTTTTTTTCTTCTTACATTTCTTCCAAAAAGGTGAACTTAAAACGTAAATGCTATCACTCACGATCACTAAAGACGCCAATAGAGGGAAAGATAAAACACGCCGGCACACGTTCCTTCGCCATTTACATAAAGAAAACATGAATACCAAGGACGAAAAAAAATACTGACGAGAATCTGATGCAAGTGATGCGCGTCGTCTGGAAGCTAGACTGATTGATGCCTCTAGCGGCCCTTCCCTCCCTGCCTCCTTCCCTACCTCCCTTCACCTCCTACAGTTGCTGCTTCACCTCCTCCCTCCTCCATCACTCCTCCACTAACGCCCCTCTCTCCTTCATTACCTCCCACGCTCCCCTGGTCCTTCGCTACCTCCCTGCTGCGCCTTCCCCGGCAGTAGTGGTGGCAGGGGCGCGATGGTCGGGTATTCAGGAGGTGAGGTGAGGCAACCAAGTTTATCAGCGACTCAGCATATCGATGATTCCCGTAAATACTTGGAGGGTTCCGCCGGGTCTCCTTCGCCACTAATTGTGATGCCATATCAGCACAACGTCTCCTTCTCCTCCTCCTCCTCCTCCTCCTCCTCCTCCTCCTCCTCCTTCTTCAGTCCTCCTCATTTTCGTCTCCTTCCTCCTCCTAAGTCACCACAACACGATTTTCGGTCCAAAAATCTTGTCACCCACGAACGAGTGAAAAGTTATCTCCAGGAATTTTAGGGTCACCGGATCCTGGCGGGGGGCGAGGGAGGGAAGGAGTGAGGGAGGGAAGGATGGAGGGAGGGAGGCGGGGAGACAGGGAAGGTCGGGAGAGGGAGGAGTGAGGGAAGAGATATCAGACCGCAGGGTAAAGATCTGATGCAACCCCGAGTCATGCCTTCTTAAGCGGTAAAATGGAATATCTGTGTTCTCAGCAGACGTTTGTGAAAATAACGCATGTGCTTTTAGGTTATAGAGCCGTTGTGATAAGATTCAGGGCGAAGTTTACGTGATGCAACAATGAACGTTAAGAATTCATCAACAATGGTAAAGAAAATATCATCAGCAATGGTAAAGAAAACAGAACACAAAACAGTAGAAAATAAATATGACAGTAGTGTATTTTATCAATCAATGAAAAAAAAATAAGTGCTACAGTTACGAAACAACGAAACCATTACGACTTCTATTATTCATATCATTACGACGGCCACCACTACCACCATTACTGCTACTACTACTACTATGACCGCCACAACCACCACCACCGCCACCATTACTAATACTTCTAGCACCACCACCGCTACTAGATAATTGTAACTTTCGTCACAAACAAAGGGGTCCTAAAATATCATCCGCATGTCCGTCAAACAATAATCACATTAATAGCAAAATCAGAAAAGCCGCAGATTAATCGAACGGAATCAAACTCAAGTCATCTGTAAGGCAAGCAACAGTTGAATGCATTATTAATTACGCATATGGACATCACACAAATTACGTTATGTTCCTTGCTGAGCTTTCAAGTACACACACAATGCTGGCGACTTCTATTAATACTTATGTTTGCACGAAGAAAAAATAGAAACTGGAAATAATTGAAATGATCATCCTTAGTTCCTCGTCCTCGATAAGGGAGGTAAAGAAGTAGGGAGTACATTTATATTTTGTTGTACCCAATAGTTCACATATAATGCTGATTAATTATAATGATACTTTTTTTTGTCAAAGAAGTAATTGGAGACAACCACCCTTGTTTCTTGTCTACAGTTAAGAGATAGTAAGGACATTTATTTTTTGTTTGACTATCCCACGCATAAAGCTGGCGAGTTCAAGCAATATTTTTATTTGGGCAAAGAAACAATCGGAAATAATCACTCCTGCCTTCTTGTCTCCACTCAGGGAGCACTGCAGTAGTCATATGTCAGTTTTACTTGCTCGTTTTTCACCACCGTGTCAATTATTATATTTCCGGCAATACGCGGGGCTCGGCATTCCCGGGTCTGGAAGGATATGTGGCCGGTAATTGAGAAAGGAGACGGAGGGGCACGTGTCCTGATTAATGGGTGTCAGGTGAGGGATGGCAGGTGACAATTTCATGCCGTATCCGTAATGACACACTCGCTCCAGACCCTCATCAGTCTATCCAATCATCCCTGAATTCCAAGGACTAATTATACAGAATATAAATTAAAATTCATTCCGTGGACACATCGAGACTCGCTGCTCATTATCATTTTAATTTTACTTACGGATGACGAGGCACTTTCCTTCCTCCGCCCCGCCCTCTGCCTGGCGCCATGCACGCTGCAACGCCTCCCCCCTGCTCGCTTCCCTCCCTCTCCTCTTCCCACCTTCCTAGTCTCTCTTTCAACCTCTCTCTCTACCCCTCCCTGTCTTCCTCGTCCCCTTGGCGCCATGCACGCTGCACGCATCCTCCTGCACGTCTCTCTCTCTCTCTCTCTCTCTCTCTCTCTCTCTCCTCTCTCTCTCTCTCTCTCTCTCTCTCTCTCTCTCTCTCTCTCTGCCCTCCCTTTTTTCCTCCTTTCCATTATCCCTCTTTTCCTATTTCACTCCATCCTTTTCTCCCTTTCCTCCTCTCTTTCCTCTTCCCTGTCCCCCTTCCTCCCTGGCGCCATGTACGCTGCACGCTTTTCTCTCTCTCTCTCTCTCTCTCTCTCTCTCTCTCTCTCTCTCTCTCTCTCTCTCTCTCTCTCTCTCTCTCTCTCTCTCTCTCTCTCTCTCTCTCCTTCTCTCTCTCTCTCTCTCTCTCTCTCTCTCCTTCCCTCTTCTTCCCGCCCTCCTTTCCTCCTCCTCTTCCCTCCCTCCTTTCCTCCTCCTCTTCCCTCCCTCCTTTCCTCCTCCACTTCCCTCCCTCCTTTCCTCCTCTTCTTCCCTCCCTCCTTTCCTCCTCCCCTTCTCTCCCTCCTTTCCTCCTCCCCTTCCCTCCCTCCTTTCCTCCTTCCCCTTCCCTCCCTCCTTTCCTCCTCCCCTTCCCTCCTTTTCCTCAATTCCTTTCCCTCTTCTCCTCTCCCTCTTTCCCCTCTTCTCTTTCCTCCTCCTTTCTCCTCTCTTCTCCCCTTCCCTCCCTCCTTTCTCATTTTTCTCTCCTCTTCTATATCCACTCTTACTTCCCTTTCCTCTCCCTGGCGCCATGCACACCTCACCCTTCCCTCCCTCGACGCCTGCCATCACCCCACTTGTTCTTTATTCACGCAGCTCCTCCGTCACCTCCTCCCTCGTCGCCCCGCTGTCTCCTCCTGCCCCTTGGGAGTGTGATTGCAGCACGAGGGGAAGCGCCTGTCTTGGCCTTGACTCTCGCCTCACTAATGCCGCGCTAAAAGACGCAGGTGACGCGGGTGTTCGTGCACGTCTCTCTACACTATCATTATTCTCCGTGCTTGTCCATCGTCGCCCGAGTCTAGTTTTGGCGAGGCTGTCACGCATGCACTAATACCTACAATTGCTCCCTTCTTTGTAAAGTGAAACTAAGAAAATTTATTTACTTATTTTTTTTTTTTTTTTACGTGTAGAATAGCTAATATCAAACAAGCAATACCACGCAGAATTTGAGCTTTTTACTTTAATCCAACGTGTAATTTCAGCTTTGTAAAAGAAAACTTACTAATAATTTTCTAACAGTACTGTCCCTCAATTCTGAGTGAAGCATAAACAAAAAATAGGCATATCCCTCAATTTTCAACAAGAAATCGTCGAATAAAAAAAAAACGCAATTTTTTATTTTTTTTTTTTTTGTAGTGGATGATGAGTAAATATCCATTCTGGCTGACGTCATGAAGGAGGGGCGGGATGACGGGGCGGGAGGGGAGCAGAAGGGAAGCAGGAGAGGAGGAGGAGAGAGGCACAGACGCCAGGTCGAGTTACTAATGGCTGGACGCACTCTGGCCCGTCTTAGCTCTCCCTTAGTTGAGCCGTAATGGCCCCTAGGCTCACTCCCACTCCCCGCGCCGCTCTAAAGGCCTTTGGGGAACCATCCATTACCCTGATGGTCCCTCGGCATTGGTGAGGTAACTCTTAAACACCAACACCAATTCAAATTAGCACCAAGAGTTTTGCTTCAGGAACATCGGATCGACTGTCTTCTTCCTCCGTTTCTTTCCCTCCTGCCGCCTTTCTCTGTCTCTGTCAAGCAGGTTCATGTCATTAGCTTCACCCGGGACACAAGCACTGGGGAGGAGGGAGAAGAGGTGGTGGTGGTGGTGGTGGTGGTAGTGGTGGAGGAGGAGGAGGAGGAGGAGGAGGAGGAGGAGGAGGAGGAGGAGGAGGAGGAGGAGGAGGAGGAGGAGGAGGAGGAGGAGGAGGAGGAGGAGGAGGAGGAGGAGGAGGAAAAGGAGAAAAAGAACAAGAAAAAAGAAGAACAAGAAGAACAAGAAGAAAATAAAGGAAACATTGCTACTTTTCCCATTATCATATCCAGCCTGAAAAAACTAATTTAGTACTAAACACAGTCGTAATTTTCTCCCCTCTCAACACCTTAGCATTTCTTTCAATACCCCATCAGAAGAAAAGTACAAAAAAAAACAAAATAAACAATAATTTCCTAAGACATTCAGTCACATTATTATTATTATTATTATTATTATTATTATTATTATTATTATATATACTTTTTTTCGGGTGTGGCTTCGATGGAAAAATGCAAACATTAATTCAGCGCGAGGCTTCTAGATGACTGGAGGTGAGTAATGATTCCTGCACTAATGATGATAAGGTTATTAATTGTGGTGGTGGTGGTGGTGGTGGTGACGATGATGATGATGATGATGATGATGAGGAGGAGGAGGAGGAGGAGGAGGAGGAGGAGGAGGAGGAGGAGGAGGAGGAGGAGGAGGAGGAGGAGGAGGAGGAGGAGGAGAAGAAGAAGAAGAAGAAGAAGAAGAAGAAGAAGAAGAAGAAGAAGATCATAGGAGTAAGAATATGACAAAGAATAAAAGTAGCAGGAAAAGATGAAAAATAAGACACCAAGACCAAGAACATGAGGAGATAAAACTTCAAAAGAAAGAGACACAAAAATATAAGGAGAACAAAGAAGAAGAAATGATTACCCTCAGTTCACCTTCAAAATCCGAGTTTCTATTCCCGAGGCACTGCGCGGCGGCCATCCCTCACCGGCCAGCCTCAGCCGTCCATCGCGCCTCGCTCCGCTGCCTCCCCCTAAGAGCTGTTAATCGAAAAGGGAACCACGGACTGCATCTTGCCCAGCCCTCAGACCCCTCAAGGATAGGTGGAAGACAGCCCAGCCCAGCACAATTAGACACTAGAGCGAGATATAATACATTTTACATTAAGTGTGCATCAGTTATCCCATAAGAAATACTGTAAAAAAATCGATCAAACTATAATAAAAGAATATACAGATGGATGGACACTGACCCCAGCCCAGCTTAGCCTACCTCAGTCCAGACCTAAACTGACAAGCCCACCCCAGAACAGACCACACCAGTCCAGCCACAACCAGACCAGACCAACTCCGATCAGATCACCTCAGATCAGTCTGCCTAGACCATCGCAGATCAGCATAGACCAAACGACCTCAGCCTAGCCTAGCACATCCCACACCAGAGCAGCCCACCCCAGACTAGACCTGCCCAGATCACCCCAGACCAGACCAGCCCAACCCGGACCAGGGCACTCCTGTGTTGAAATATACTCGTACAGTATCATCTAAGACCACCTGGGCATTGGGTGGCCACGGGTGTTAAGTAACTTGGCCTTCCCCTCCATCCATCGCGGAGTTCGTGAAGGAAAGAGAGAGATTCTGGGAAGGGCGGAAATGAAATGAAGGGCAGGGAGGGAGGGAGGCAAAGAGCGGCGCCCTTGTTGTGACTATTCATGGCAGGCTATTTTTTGCCCCCTTGTTCTCAGGGCACAATATACACACAGGGCGCCCCTCATCCTATTAGTTAGCGCCGCCCTACGAGGGGAGCTCCTCCGGCCCCCTGATTACCGCTCCCCCTCCATTCATCTCCACCCCACCAAGCCCGCCTGATTGTGACGGAACCACGGCATCTCGCTCACGCCGCCAGGGGGATTGCCGGGGACTCAAACAGGGGATCGCTGGGGGACTGACCGCCTTCCTCCGCCGCTGCCCTAGTTTTTCTTTCCCTCTTGTCCTTTTCCTCCCACTTGTAGTAGTTAGCTGCCACCCTCTTGTTCATATGGCTCTCTGACTGTTGTTGTTGTTGTTGTTGTTGTTGTTGTTGTTGTTGTTGTTGTTGTTGTTGTTGTTGCGATGGTGGTAGATGTGTCGGTGACCACTCAACGAAAAAAAAAAAGATAAAAATCACTCAACAAGCCACTCAAAAGAAAAAAAAAAATCAGGAATAAAGGAATCAACAGAGGTGGTCATTTTAGTTTCAGTGGTGTCTTGATACTCCTGTCTTGCAACAGTTCAAGCCGTAGATAGGAGGAAATCACTAACAGCAAAAGGATTCCAGTAGTTTGCAAGTGAAGAGGAACGAGAGTTAAGATAGGTAGTAGCAAGGCGGACAGAATAGAGGTGAAAGTCGGTGGAAAGTCTTTGAGCAGCGAGGCCACGGGAGGAGGTGGAAGCTAAGCAATTACCCGTAGCAACTCCAAACGAGCAATAAATATTAAAAGAACGGAAGATGATGGTAAGAGATGCAACAATGCGGCAGTGAGAGAGAGAATCACGACAGTCTGTTACTGTAGAGGAGTCGATGAGAAGGAAATATTTTGAATCCACCGTGTTTAGGAGAGCTCAGTGAGCTGAACCTCACATTGTGTGGAATCAGTACTACTCACCTGGACGAGTATGGCCCCTGTATAGAATAAGCAACTGGGAGAAAGGAAGCTATTGGCGGAGTAGGAAGGAAGGGACTCCATCAGGACCGAAGAATGACCACAGAAGACGTAATTTCGAAGGATTTATATAACAAGTACACTATAGTCAGAGGAGCGGAGGAAATGGAGGAGGAACAAACCCTGAATCATCAAGTATGAAGGTATCAAGAAAGGTCTGAGAGAAGAGCTCACCTAGAGAGATGGAGATGGCAGTGGAACCATCTGGATGAAACTGATAAGAAAAATTAAGAAGAAAAATTGTCACATCTTTTGGCCAGACGCCACAAGTCACGAGGGGAAGATGAACTGGCAGGACTTTTACATTCCTTATTAATGAAAGAGTTTCTAGCAAGTTGGATAACAGATTTGGCATGATTTCGTCCAGAAATATAAAGGAAGCGAGTTTCAGATGGAAGATAAATGTAGCGTCTATGAGCCATCTTTCTGTTCTGGAGACCACGAGAGTAAGCTGAGCTGAGCCAAGGTTGACGAGATCTGGCATTAGAGAAGTATGTGGGATGTAAACCCCCTTGACTGAGACAATCATCTTTGTTATGCGCTCTACAAAAAAAGAATGATCTCTGACACTGAAGCAATAGTCATTCCAGGGAAAATCAGAATAGCATTGTCTCAGATCCTCCCACTGAACAGACTTGAAGTGCCAGAATCACCTCTGCGTCGGGGTGCGCGGAGGCGGTACTGAAGCGATAAGACAGGGTGCGGAGATAAGATTGCGATTGGAGCAGCCTGATGGCGAGAAGTGTGACGAAATAAGCTGCTGCTGCTGTTGCTGCTGCTGCTGCTGCTGCTGCTCCATCTCCGACTCAAATTCTTTCTTCTGCTACTCCTCCTTTACTTCTTTCTTCTCCTCCTCGTCGTTCCCGTTCTCCTTCATCTTCTTGACGTCTTCCTCCTGTTACTCCTCCACTTTCTCTACCCCACCCAATCCTCCATCTCCTCTGAGACACCCCCCTTTCTCCTCCTCCTCCTCCGCCACCTCCTCCACCTCCTCCTTTCCGGCTCTCTCCTTCCTCCCCCTCCGCTTTAAGCCCTCCAGTGATAGATGATGAAACTCCCAATCGAATATCATTTACAGCAATCCATTTCTTTAACTCCTTCATCAGACGTGTCAGTTTTTATGACACCGGGGATTTCTTTCAGCCGCATTGCCTTTCTTCAATTTCTCTGGCTATTTTTCCCCGTCTGCATTTCTCTTCTTCATACCTCCCTTATCCATCTCCCTAATTATTCCTCCTACTCCTAATATATGAGCAAACTTTCTCTCTCTCTCACTCTCTCTCTCCCTCCTCCCTCATTTTCTTATCCCCATCACTCAGGCTCGTTAATTATCTCCAGCTTCTCCCCCCATCACCCCCATCATCCCCTCTCCAACATAATAAATGAAGTGTAGACTCAAAGAAGGAAAACACGAAGGTAGTGGAATTCTGTGTCTGAGAAATAATAAAGGTGACGGTGGAAAAATGACAAAGACCATTAGGGATTTGTGTGTGTGTGTGTGTGTGTGTGTGTGTGTGTGTGTGTGTGTGTGTGTGTGTGTGTGTGTGTGTGTGTGTGTGTGTGTGTGTGTGTGTGTGTGTGTGTGTGTGTGTGTGTGTGAGACAAGCTCGTGTTCTCCTATATCCTCAAATACTTTTAACCAACTTAATTTTATAGTTGTGTGTGTGTGTGTGTGTGTGTGTGTGTGTGTGTGTGTGTGTGTGTGTGTGTGTGTGTGTGTGTGGTGTGTGTGTGTGTGTGTGTGTGTGTGTGTGTGTGTGTGGCGATGCGGGGTGTGCAAGAGACTGATAATGCCCCGCTCGTCTACTTAATCCTGAGCTTCTTTGATTAATAGTGAGTGGAGGCTGAGGAAGGCCGAGGGAGGCTGAGAGGGACAGGGATGAGGCAGGGTGAGGCAAGGGGGAAGCCGGGGGTCCATCTCTCTTACACTGCATCACGCCCACTGAAGGAAATAAACTGAGTAATAAAGATAAAAATATAAACCCAGAAAGTAGCAAAGGACGAAAGGACAATTGTGGTTTAAAAGTAAGATGTATAAAACAATACTTAGTAAATAAGGAATACTAAACAAAAGCAAGTAGGACGTAAGGAAATTATAACGGACGTATAAAAGTATGTCTGACTAGAACTTTTGAAAATGTTAAAATGTGGAAGCACACCGAGTAATGTAGAGACTTACAACGCCTATCAACACAGCAGAGTAAAATGAATAAATATAAATAAATAAAACGTCAATACAGATTACAGAGGGATTGTAAAGTAAAGTACACAAGAAATTAAAATATCAGAAGACGTAAATCATAGACTGAGAACTGAAAGAAAGTAAAAGGACAAAGAGAAGAGATAAATAAATCACATGAAAAATTTAACCAAATAAAACACGTAAATAAGAATAACAAGCAGGAAAAGAAAAAAAATATTGACAATAGCAAAATTAAAAATAAAAAAAAACGAAACCAAAGGCAAAAGTTAAAAAAAAAAAGTATTTTAAAAACAGTCCATTAATTAAACTGGCATAAATGAATGCTATATAACACACACAGGTAAAATAGTGGAATAATATGAAGATAAAATATAATGAAAGGTAAACTGCAGGAGGGAAAGGTTCAGTCCAATTAGCATTGCCATATAACGAACAATTAATACGGTAAACACGAGCAATGACGGAGGCATAAAATACGATGCTGATTTAATAAAATTACTGAAAATACCTTACACTCGAAAAATTCAAAAAACAACTTTGTAAGACCTTAAAGCAGAGAACTCTGGTACTCCCTGACTGTTTCTGTCTTTTCTCCTTCCTTTACCTTGAACTCTTTCAAGCAGGAGGTTTCAATTTTCGATTATTTTTTTTGACATCTCTTTTGGGACTAGCACCTCAAGTGTTTTTTTTTTTTTTTTCTCTTAGCCAACGACACTCTTACGTAAAGAAGAGAACGCAAATATACGTTTCTGATAATTGCATGATGTGAAGGTATTTAAGTTTTTGTTTGTAAGATACATTTATAAGTAATCTGTTTGAAAAAGCACCCAATGAATGTTTTTTTTTTTTCCCCCAGTTAAATGAAGGATATCACCCTAATGTATTTCAATTATTGACAAATGTGAAATTAAATACTCCACGTCCACAACAAAGCCTTGTCTCTTCTTAAAATCGAAACATCTTAAGGAATTAGTATAGGAAATTGATGAGAAATATAAAAAAAAAAATCTATATGTTTGGACAAAAAAAGACTAAAAAATGATGCAACACAAAAGCAGGGCGGGAACGAAATATCAGAGACTCTTGCGTTACTGTCCAAATAATTACTGACTCCATGATTCCAGCAAGACGAACAAAGTGCACTACCTCGCTTTAGTAATAAAACAGACTCTTTGGCTATGGAATAATTAAATAGTCCTGACTTACTCTGATATTAGTGTAAAAAATATATATAACACATTGACATTTGTGTAAAA
>NC_087181.1:1855000-1877500 GCF_035594125.1 Scylla paramamosain | reverse complement strand
GAAATAGAAGAAAACAATAAACGAATACAAATAAAGGCAATTTCTTCTCAGCCAATAACGGAAGAGGGAGGAGACAGATCTGAAGTGCAATGCTGCCGGGTATCAAGGAAGCCCCAGGGAAGCTGTACCCAAGGCGTGGAACGTAGCGCAAGATGGAAGACTTCTTTTTTTTGTGGGTTTGTAAAAAGTTATCTGTGTTTGAGTCCATTTTCTCCCTCGGTGCCCCGGCGTCACCCTGAGTGCGGAGTTCCGGAGCGTCTGACAGATGCGGCTGTCAAGTCAAGCTGGCATGATATTGCATTGGTCCTTCTACGAATATTGGCGAGTGTTATCACCAGGAGCCAGAGAGGGACCACCACCACCTCCCGCCACATCCAGCCCTCGCTTTGCTAATGCTCAACACACACACACACACTGTTCCTCAACGTGCCACTACAGCTTCCACACACACACACACACACCACACACACACACACACACACACACACACACACACCTCACTTCCACTGCCTGGTATAAGAATAAACATTAAACTGAACCCACTGCTCCCCCACACCTGTATAATCTCACATCTGCAGACTCGGTGCTGCTCACACCCACACACTCGTATGGATCTCAAACAATAATCCCGTGCTTGTCTCACACCCACACCTTGGCACTCACACTCCCACGCAATCGTCACTCACGCCCACACCACCACACCGCCACACAGGCCTTAATAACCTTCCCAGCACGTCCTTCACGCCCACGCGGCACTGGGTGGTCCGCACGCCCACCACCGCAGCGAATGACCAAGTAATTTCCAGAAGACACAGATGGATGTCGTTATGCGTTACGCTCCCCAATGCAAGCTGCGGGCGTGTGACACTTTACCTAATGAGTGATGCAGCCTCCGACATTCCTCCCCTCCAACCTTCACCCAGCCAGAGAAAAGATCACCGAGGTTTTCCAGGAAGTCTCGTATAGCATCGCTCCGACATTCCAGAATCGTAGGTGTTGATCGAAATGATATGCACTTAATTTCGCCGCGTTGATTGATAACCGCAATTAGCTAAATGTCACCGGCGCCGCCAAACAACACGTCTGACCCGCGAAGTCGTGATCTGCCGCGCGGGGATGTTTTGACATTAACATATAAAGAGGAAAGCCCGGGCCTGGTGCAGACAAGGCGGCGTGAGGTGTCTGAGGTATCGCTGTCATCACCATACGTATTGAGCCTCAACATATAATGGTATTCAAATATTCACCAATTTTACACCTTGAGGGAATCCGAGAATTTTCTTTTTTCATCTGTTTACGAAGAAAAAGGAAAACATCCTTGAATTTCTCCACTCCCCTCGGAGGAAAAAATGCAGGTAGGAAAGCGTCCCCCCAGAGGCGTCCAATATTTCACAAGGAGTGGCGAGGAGGGTAATTTGGGAGAGCCGCCCCCTTTCTCCCCGCCAGCTGGACCTCCTCCCTCGCGACGGAGTCTTTGTACCACCAGCATAAATCGCTCTACATGATAAATTCAATAGCCTCATTTTCACCCCAAACCTTTTCTTGTGACCCTTGCTCGTGCCCGCCTCACAAATTCCTGAGCCTGCCACGCGCGAGGTTTTTCGAACGCTCAACTTATTCCAGACACGAAAATCTATACTGAGTGTCTGGAGGCTAAATTTGTACAGGTGGAAATAATGAGGCAACGAGGAAGGAAAGTGGCGGTAGGTTTACCCAGCCCATACAGAGTTTCCTTTCTAAAAACAATTGAGCGCGCGGGGTTCCCTGATTTTTTTTTCTTTTTTTTTCCCCATCGTTATCTCAAAGCGTCAGCAAAAGAGAAGAATCCTTTATATTAGCATCCTTAAAACACAGTTTCTTCAGAATTTTTATACATTTTGTTGACAACTAAGGATGAAGAAGGCTATACATAATTCATACAAAGAAATAATAACTTTTGAAAACATTGTACGGGGTTATCTGAATATAATTAGCATTCGTTATATAAAAAAATTAATATACATTTGTACTGAAAGTGTGTTGCCAGACCAAGAATAATAGATAGTTTGAAAAAGCCCTTCTCACGCTACGCACCGCATGAGGCGTTCCTTCTTCCCCCAGCAGCCACCCATTGCCTGCCGCCCCCCGCTGCGGCCTAATGAAGGTAAAAAATTGAATACTGCGACTCACCGAATCCGGAATACAGTCACTGGCACACAAACAACAACATACCTGAAAAGAACAATTTTGATTACGTTTATATAAAGGGAAACAATTATAAACCTTATAATATAAACAAAGAAATTTTTACCAAAGCTCGTCTTTGTTATAACACTATTCTTTATCAATACACGCGCTCCTACGAGACAATGAACACTCAAAACTCGCTAAAATTATTATATACCAGTAAGCTAGAATAATCCTGGTAATATAAGCAAAGAAATCATTACCTCGACTTTGCTATAACATAATTCTTTATTCATATAAGATCTCCTACGAGACAAAGGGCACTCAAAAATTGCTGAAATATGAAAAAAAAATGTTGGTTATGATGACACGACTATAATACCTTGGTGATATTAAAGCCAAAACTTTAGTTATGTATATTTAGTGGGAAGGAAGTGATGGTGAATGTGTGGTGCAAGGGACAGCTTGACGCCTGCAGCCTTGGAAGCACTCAGGCTTAAAGAAGATTAGGAGTGGATGACAATGTGAGGCAATGTAATTAAGAAAAATAAATATAATTAATGCAGGCCAGTTTAGTTTTTCTTTGTGAGGTGCACAACTAATGGAATGTTTATGAAAATGAATTACTACAAAGCGTTTAATGGAAGGTACAGCGGCATTAAAACAATAAAATGAGACACAGATGAAGTCCTGAGGAGGAACTTGGAAGTACGATGAATTGTTCAGGCAAGTTGTAGATAATCGCGCAGATTGGCGAGCTGGAATCAGGACATTAAAGCTGACCCAATTCACGCCTGCACTTGCCCTCCAATATGGGGAGTGTGATGCTGGCAATGCGATGAGGATGATTAAAAAGATATTACAAACAAAGATGCGATATGCTCGTGTAAAAATTGTGAAAAAAAAAGTTAAGAACAAAAAGTTACAAAAGAAACCATGAGCTCTTTAAACACAATGAAGCTTTCTTTGAGCCATGACTGACTGACCATCTTGCAATATTAATTCCTTTGATTGTATCCGAGAGACAAACAAGAACATATTTGGTAAAAAAATAAATAAATAAATAAAATAAAATAAATAGAAATGAGAGAGCAAATCTGACGCCATACAGAGTACTTTGAAGGAAATTCTGAAAAACTGGAGGTGGCAGGGGCAAAGGACACAAACTTTATTATGCAAAGAGCTGACAGCCACTGAAGGTTTGACAGCCCGTGCGTGCAGAGTTCAGATCTTTGTGACGGTGGGAAAGGCAGTCGATTTTCAGTGAGGGTCGTTTCTATCAGGCACGGTTGGGTTCCTTTGGTCTTCACGGCGCTGTGGCCATCTGTCTCTGTACCATTCTGAAGGATTAGGCGTGGAGGTGTATATGATCTCTTGCGCGTATTCCTGATGGCTTTGTTCTCTCACCACGATGATTTTTGGAGAAAGTAGAGAAGGTAGAGATGGCTAGTCGGGTGTTTTGCTTTTATTTTTTTACTATTTTTTTTTCTGGTGGTGAAAAATTAACATCACTAGATACACGAAAATATTCTTGCAAATTCCAATAATCTTCAATACAGTATATTAAAAAAAAAAAAAAAAAAAAAGGCAAGGCTACAAAACGTTTGAGAATACGAATTACTCTGTCCTTATTTTGTTTTGGGCCGTGAAGGGAAACAGGCGGTGGACCCACATGCCATTTTGCAGTCTTGTTTTTGATTGGAATGCTTCACGAGAAACGAAAACAAACACGTGAAGGAAGTGAGGACGAGCAGAATAACGACGACGGCTGCGAGCGAGAAATGAGTTGCAAATGTGGGAGTGTGTCCAGCGCGAGTCAGTCAGTCTTGGTATTCGTGGCCTTGCAGCTCGCGGATGCTAAGCGAGGCCGAGCACAAAGGGGCGAGGCGGCCGGCACCTCCAGCACGCCAGAATATCGGGAAAGCTGTCATGCGTCGCCAATCATTGTAGTTCCCCTCCATTACAGGGAAACAGTTGCCGCACGCACACCAATACGCCTCAACAATACTGACGGGGAAATATTATTATTATTAGTATTTTTATTATTATTATGATCATTATTGTTAGTACTAGTAGTAGTAGTAGTAGTAGTAGTAGTAGTAGTAGTAGTAGTAGTAGTAGTAGTAGTAGTAGTAGTAGTAGTAGTAGCAGCAGTCCGTTGATTTTTTTTTTTTTCGTGTCAGTATCAAAGTTCATATAACTCAACGTTTTTTCTTACATTTCCCATTATGCACAAATTTAGAAAACGTTATTGAAAACACGACTTTAATTGAAAATACCACTTTAACAATGCCAGCAACAAAAACAACAACTGAAAAACATCACTTCTTCAACAGCAGCAGCAACAACAACAACCGAAAACACCACTTCAGCAACAACAATAACAAACGGACACACACACACACACACACACACACACACACACACACACACACACACACACACACACACACACCTGCTTCTCTGTGGCCACCAATTGTCACAACGAATAATTTTGCACAGTTCTCAGTTGGATGAGCAATTCTTAGCCCGGTGTTTATGTATTGTCCTGCCGTACATACCAGCAGCACCGCGCGCCGATACAATACAGTGCTAAAGGAAGTGCCATGCAAAATAGATGAATTAGAGCAAGTGCACGTGGAAAATAAAAACTAAACAAAACAAAATCTGCATGAAAATTACTTGTCGAGTTTTCTGATGATATTAGAAACTTCATCCTATAAACATTAGTCTTCGATGATGATGATGATGATGATGATGATGATGATGATGATGATGATGATGATGAATAACAAATAATAATAATAATAATAATAATAATAATAATAATAATAATAATAATAATAATAATAATAATAAATAGTGTAGTAGTAGTAGTGGTAGTGGTAGTAGTGGTGGTGGTAGTAGTAGTAGTAGTAGTAGTAGTAGTAGTAGTAGTAGTAGTAGTAGTAGTAGTAGTAGTAGTAGTAGTAGTAGTAGTACTACTACTACTACTAATAATAATAATATTAATAATAATAATAATAATAAAAATAATAATAATAATAATAATAATAATAATAACTAACAGTAATATATTTTTCCAGGAGGCACATGGAGCTTAATACAAAAGCAATTACGGAATGTAATGAATTCTAATTATATCTACAGAAAAAAAACTAATTAAATAAAAGTAAACAAATTAAAATAAACACACTCCGAAATAAATCAAAGTGTGTTACCTGCCGCGCCTCCATACACCCACACACACTGTACCCATCCCCGTGTCGTTCCCACGCTCATTCCACGTCCCCACATCCCCACATCCCACATCCCCACGTCCCCACATCTCCACGTCCCACATCCCCACGTCCCCACATCACCACATCCCCACATCACCACATCCCCACGTCCCACATCTCCACGTCCCCATATCCCCACATTCCCACGTCCTCAGGGGTAATGGGAGAGAACCGTGAGGCGCAGTAATGATGTGGAGCTAGTGTGGCGAGAGGGAGTGAGGCGGGGCGGCTGCAGGTTGTCAACACGAGGCGGGAGGGAGAGGCAGGGAGAGGCAGGGACCGGTGATGGATGTGTGCGGGAAGGCTGGTGACGCCTTGCTCCACGCCGCCTGTTTTGTCCAGAGCCACGCCGAGTCTATTCACTTACACTAATGGATAACACAAAGACCTAATGATCACTGTGATGAACGACTGACTTGTGAGTCTCCCCCGAATGTTTACTGCTGTGAATGCTGTGGATTGCGGATGAGAGGAAGTGTAGGTCTCTTTACTGTGGGCATTTTTTGTGGCACTTATTTAACTCCATATGTCTCTTTCTAACTTAGTCACGAAAATAATTAAGAACTTGAACTTTTGTATCCAACCAGTCAGACTTAACTCCTCTATTTCAAAATCGAGTTCTTTACGGCTACTTATTTACATGAAAGCCTGTGTGAGAAGTTAATTCAGTCGTTTATACTGAAAAAAACAAAGTCTTCTGGTGTGAACAGGTGAAGCTTCATGACTAATGATATCTTACACAATCAATTTAACTGAAGGTGTCTCAATACATTCTTCCGGATCATGTAATCTTTCAGATCGACTTCACCAAGGCAGTAAAGCAGTTCTTCACCTAGATGTATTATGTAAACTATTTCTGGCTACTGGGCGATATCTGGAAAATAAAGTTTGTAGCAAGAGTCGTGCTAGGATATCACGACCATCATTGATGGCCATTTGTTGAGCCGTGAAATGTGTGCATTTTTCAGAGACTTTATTAATTTAACGATATATCATATTGCTTTTCATCTATTTACACATTGCTATTCTAATTTCGCTTCTCTGACTGAAAGTAGTTTGACATTTATTTGTGCGGTCAGTATCTTTTTTATCCTTTCTCAATACATCCCAATGTTTCCATTGATTATTCATAGCAAGTAATTTATGTTTTCTTTATAGAGTCAAACTTTTTTTTCTTCTTTATTGTGTATGTCATTTAATATATGTTCTTTCTTTATAGGTATCAAACGTTTTTTTTCTTTTTTTTTATTGTATATATAATTTCATTATGTGTCAAATACTCAAAAAAAAAAAAAAAATCTAGGGATTTCCAATTAATGGTGGTATTTCTTATTCCTTTTCACAAGTACTTCACGTTACCATCGAACAGAGGCAACACCGTAGTGGCTATGAAGCAAAGGAACACAACCGAAGACAACACCAAGCTATGGTGTCCTGCTGTCATTTTCATTACGACCAAAATTTAGCAACGTTTATTTTTCACACATATAAATTCATAAATGCAAATAGCCATCGCCCCGCCGCGTGGTAATACAAACTAAAGCTCGTTCATATTTATTTCCCGGGGACAGCGCGCCGCTACACTGCCATCCATATTTCAACGCAGAGTCATGCTCGACTTGCACAGACACACACAGACGCACAGATACAGACAGTTGGGTAGACAGACAGCTGATGCATGCTTAGAAACACACACACACACACACACACACACACACACGAACGATAAAAAAGAAAGATAGGCGAGAAAAAAGGACAACCATATCAAAATACAAGCATGCAGTAAAACACACACACACACACACACACACACACACACACACACACACACACACACACACACACACACACACACACACACACACACACACTAAAAAAAATAAAGCACCACGAACCACTTACGAATCTCCAATTATCCGGCAGCACCATCTATCTTTCAGACCTAAATTCCTGAAACTCAATCTCCCTGACCCTCGAACATCCCGCGGTCTTAGGAGCCCACGTCGGGGTCTCCGCAGCCCACGTCCTCACGCCCGCACGTAATGAGAGCAGCGTGGGAGGAGATACCCTGCAGACGTGAAGTAAACAAGGGCCACCCTCCCCGTGGACGTTACTGATTCAATTACCAAGGTTCTCTCGTGTCCGGCCCAGACTGTCTCCTTCGTCAGCCACGAGTTAGAGGGACTACACACCGCCGCCACTAGCAAGAGGAAGAGAAGCAGCAGGCGGCGGAAGAGCACAACGACAACGACAACGACTATGATGACGACCACAACTCAGAGAACGACATCTATAGCAATAACGATGGGGATGAACATAGGGAGAAGAACAAGGAGGAAGCAGACGAGGACGAAAAGAAAGACGAGGACAAAGACGTGGGGGAAGAAAAGGAGGAGGTGGTGGTGGTGTCGCGGACTCCACTAAGAGGTAACCATGTCTGTGCCGCGTCTGCGAGGTGAAAACTTATAAAAAGGGAATATTCTTCACCGTGGTTCCTTAAAACGCGGCCCTTTTTAAAATCGAGGTCGTAAAATACCACTAAATATGACCCCAGCTTTTAAAATTCTGAAGCAAAGTGTATGGCTCAGAAAATTTTGCTTTCTTTTTTTCGCCAGGAGGGCAAGCAAGGGGTGGCCGCGGCTTGGTGGTTTTAACAAGACACTCCGCGGAGGACGCCCTTATGGCCTTGTTTTGACACCACGCCGCGAAGAGTGGGGGACGACTCGCCTCAGGGAAGACTAAAGTAAAATTTCCCACTGACTTCATATTCTTTCTCTCCTTAAAGCTTTGACTTTTAGGAACAATTTTTACGTTATTTAAATGCCCGGAGACGATTTACAGACCCCCCTTAAAATAAATAGGGTAAATTAATGCATTCCAAGACATCAAGCACTATGCTACTCACTCCTTGCGGTCAGCATGTCTTAAAATCTTGCTTATTTAACCTAGGGAGAATTAAAACCAATCAAAATATTAAATCCTGAAACTCTCTTCCCTTTTCCCTTGTTTCAGTCCTTGCAAAATCTCCTCTCCATCATGCCATGTGAAATATTTGATTATCGTCAATAGTTACAAAAAAATATAATGGAACACAGCGTCAGTAATTGCACATATGGGAAACAATTAAAATTACTCGAACAAAACCCATTACTAGAGGGAAATGGAACTGGAGAAATATATGCGAGTTTCCTTTCTTTCCCCACAATGTATTCTCTCCCTTACTCCTCTTCCCCTCTCCGCGTTCCATCTTTGCCTTCGTATTTCACTTAGTCAACCTTTTCCCTCCTCTCATGCCGCCCTAGATCTTCCATTTCTTTGGTCATCATTCTCCAATTTTATCACTCCTTCCCTCCCTCTCCCTCACAGCTCCATCGGCGTCCCTCCCTCTCCTTCTCTTACTATTCTCTCGTTTACCCTCCTTTTCTACGACTTTCACCTCCCTCACCCTCTCCAACTACCATCACTCTCATCCCTCGCCCTCCCTTACCACCACTCCCTCGCCGCCTCACTCTCGCCGCCCTCGCCAGAAGTAACAGGAACTCAGATCACACAAAAAAGACCTGCCAGAGGCATCAATCTTCTCCTTTCGCTCTTCAAGGGTCTTAGAGGCGAAGTTACCGAAGTCGAGGGATTACGTGATGAAAGTGGAGAAGGGAGGTGATGTAGAGGGGCAAGGAGGAAGCAGGGATGGGCCTCGATCGGCGGGGGAATGGTGTGGAGGGCGAGGAAGGGAGGGGGATTGATTAAGAGGGCACAGGGAAGAAGGAAAGTAAGGAGAAGAGTGGAATAAGATAGGAAAGGTAAATGGAAAAGGAGGATGGATAAAGAGGCATGGGGAGATAAAGGGAGGAAGAGTAGGAGACAAATGTAAGAGAAGCTAGATTGAAGGATGAAAGAGACAAGAGAAGGGTGGTAAGGGTCAAGGGGAAGAGAAGCAAAGATAAAGACATGGAAAAGGAAAGTAAGAGAAGAGAGAAAAAGGAGAAAGAAGAGAAAAAAGTGATAGGAAAGAGGTGAAGAGGAAGAAGGATAAAAAAAAATGGAAAGGGGGAGGAGGGAGAGGAAGAGGAGGAAAGGGGAGGAAGGGGAAGAGAGAAGGGCAGTAGAGGAAAGAGGGGAGCGAGAGGAGGGAAGATAAAGGGAATGAAGAAAAATCGATGCGCTTGGTTGGCCACTTTCAAAAAAGGTTTGTTGATGGAAGTTAAAAGTTATGCTTTCGCCTTTATGTCACGGAAGAGGAGGAGGAGGAGGAGGAGGAGGAGGAGGAGGAGGAGGAGGAGGAGGAGGAACAACTTCAGAATATGGGGGAAAGAATGGAAAATAAATTGTAGAGATTGAGAGGTATGGAAGACAAAAAAAAAAAAAAACATACAAGGAAAATATAATAAAATAAAAACTGAGAATGGCTTGGGATAAGAAAAAAAATAATAGTAAATTGATATACGATTACAGAGAGAGAGAGAGAGAGAGAGAGAGAGAGAGAGAGAGAGAGAGATGAGAGAGAGAGAGAGAGAGAGAGAGAGAGAGAGAGAGAGAGAGAGAGAGAGAGAGAGAGAGAGAATAAAAAAAAAGAGGAAAGATTTACACGCAATACATGAACATAATCTTTCAGATACGCTGGTGTCTGTCTGTGTTACATGAATTACCGTTACCGCAAGCTGAATAAAAAAAAACACCAAAAAATAGAGCTAATTATGATTTTTTTTTTATTTATTCTTTTTTTTTTTTACCATTCATTCCTATAACAAAAATCTTGAAGGTTTCCACGCGTCTTCTTTAAGATAATAAAGGTATACTTCGTTCCAATGCGAATATTTATCATTTAAAATCTTTGCTCTTCTCTTCTCTTCTCTTCTCGCTCTCTTTCTTCCTCTCACCTCTTCTCTCTCTCATCTCTCCTCTCCTCCTTCATACATGCCCACTTTCTTTGCTAGCCTCTCTCTCTCTCTCTCTCTCTCTCTCTCTCTCTCTCTCTCTCTCTCTCTCTCTCTCTCTCTCTCTCTCTCTCTCCTATCGTTTCCTCCTCCTCGTCTTTTATTTAGCGTCCTCTTCCTTCATCTGCTTCTTTTTTCAGTCTTGCTTTTTCCCTCGTTCATTACTTCTGTTGCCTTTTCCAGTTTCGGTCTCTTAAATTTCTTGTATTTCTCCTTTTTATGCTTTTGTTTGTGTTTCTTTTATATATTTTGTACTATTTTTCTTTTTTCACTGAATATTGATTTTATTGTGTTTTCATTTTTTGTGTGTGTGAATCCATCCCCTCCTATTTTTTTTTTTTTTCACTTTTCATATAATTTTGACTTTTCTTAATTTCATACCGACTTTACAACGTTTTCATCTTTCCTTTTCTTTATCATTATTTTTTTTTCTCGTTTCTTTGCCTTCCATCCTCCTTTTATCTTCCTTCTTCCTCTCCGTCCATATTTCTACTTCACCTTGCAATCCTCTTCCTTTGTCACCTCCCCTCTCCTTCTCCATGCGTCTCTCACTCTTCCTTCTTCTCTTTACTCACTTTCTTGTTCTTTCAGTTCCCTCTCTCTCTCTCTCTCTCTCTCTCTCTCTCTCTCTCTCTCTCTCTCTCTCTCTCTCTCTCTCTCTCTCTCTCTCTTCATTCGTTTTCGCTTGAGTCTGTCTTTCCTTGCATGGTTTTCTTCTTTTTTACTTTATTCCATGTTTTCTATTTCTGTCATTTCATAACTTTTCTTCATTTATCTTCCTTCTCCGTCTCTTTCTTTCAAAACTACCATTTGTTTTTTCCTATTTTTTTTTCCTATTTCCTTCAATCCCAAGTTTCTTTTTTTGTCGCTTTTTTTTCTTGTTTTATTTTCCTTCTCTCCATTTCTATTTCCCTGATTTTTTCTTTAATATTCCCTAACCATTATTTTTTTCTTTTCTTTTTTCTTTTATTTTTCCTTTGAATTATTTTCATTTTTCCCTCTACTTCTCTTTCCTTGAATATCTATGCTCGCTTTCCTCCTATCTTTTCCCTCCCTCCTTTCCCTTCCCTCTCTTCTCCCTCGTCTTTCTTCCATTCCGTATCGTAACTATTTCTCTTCCTTTCGTGTCTTTTCGTCACCTTTCCTCCCTTCTCTTTTACTCTTTCATCGTCCCTTCATTTATTCTCCTTTTATTGTTGCCATGTCCCACTTCTCCATTTTCTTCTTTCTATCTCTTCATTTTCCTTATCTTTCTCCCTTTATTCTTTCTCAACTTCTATTCATTTCCTTCTCCTCCTTTTTACTAGCTCTTCCCCGTTTTCTTTTTCTTCTCTCCTATTCTCCCTTCGTTTCATTTTCTTTCATAACCATTATTCGTCTTCCTTTCCACGTCTTTTCTTCATTTTATCCTCCTAACATCGCCATTCCTCTTTCATTTTATTGTCTCTCGTTTCTTTCTCTTCTCTTTTTTATCCATCTATCTTCTTTATTCCTCTTTTCAATTTTCCCTTATAATATTTTTTTTCCAATTGTCTTATTTATCTATTTCCTTAGTTTTCTTCTCCCTTTTCTATATTCTCTCCTTCCTTCCCTCTCGTTTCTTCCCCTTCTCTGTTCCCATTTCGCTTTCATTTTCCTTCATACTCCTTATTCCCCTCCTCCGTTCGCCCTTCGTTTTATTATCTTTCATATTCCTTATTCGTCTCTCTTGCCAAGTCTCGTCCCGTCTCTCCTCCTCTCCTTCATTTTAGTCTCCTTCATTTTATTCTCCTTCATCCTGACGGCCAGAAGAGCTCCAGTCCTTCCCCAGGAAACCGACAACCTTCTCCAATGAGCCGTTTGTTGTGCTGAGTGAGCGAGGGGCGTCACCTTCCCTCTCTCTCCCTCTCTCTTTTCTCTCCCTCTTTCTTTCTCCTTTTAGTCTTCCACGCCGCCCTTCCCCCAGCTCTCTTCTCTTGTTTTTTGTTTTTTTCTCCGTTTTCTTTCTCTTCCTGGGCAGTATAGTTAAATTAGGTTAAGTTAGATTAAGTTAGATTAGGTTGGGTTAGTCTGACTTATTTGCCATGGATCTCGTCACATCGTCGCCTTAACTAAACCTGACTCTCTCTCTCTCTCTCTCTCTCTCTCTCTCTCTCTCTCTCTCTCTCTCTCTCTCTCTCTCTCTCTCTCTCTCTCTCTCTCTCACCGACCACATCTCTCCCTTTCTCGTTCCATCTTTTCACTGATGTATCCTTTATATCTGTCTATGTTTGTATGTAAGTTTCTCTCTCTCTCTCTCTCTCTCTCTCTCTCTCTCTCTCTCTCTCTCTCTCTCTCTCTCTCTCTCTCTCTCTCTCTCATATCTTATCGCTGTACCGTGCATTAGATAACGAGCGTCGTACAGATAAATAGGTGCAATAATTAGAGTCAGTTAGCAATAAAAACACAAAGCAATTAATGTTATTGAACCTCTATGTTTAGTTCACCAGGTGAGTAATTTTTTTTTTTCGACCCATATTTTTGAGGTTTTATTTCTTGCACCTGTTTTTTTTTTTTATCTAATGTTTTGGTTATATAATTTTCTGTAAGTCTGTTTGTTTTGTTTCAGTTCAGAGAATGAAAAAAATAGCTGGTGTTGACATAATGCTCCCTTGTTACAAAATCTTGCGTTCTCGGAAAGACTGGATCGATGACATATTTTCCTCCCCTAACTTACGACTTTTCACTTTCCTCTCACAATTCCCAATGTTTCTCGGACACTCCTCCACCACCTTCACCTCCAATATATTTATGAATCCATTTATCACGCGCCCTAAGAATATTGTCCCCCTTACGACTCCGAGTTACGGTCAGCTCCATAAGGTTGGATGCCTGAGGTTATTAAGCGTAACTTCGGGTAAAGCCATTCGACCATAAAGCTTTCGTGATAAAGTGTTTCCTAAAGAAAGTATTTATCAGGTTTGCCCTTTAAGAAGCTGTAACCTCAAAAGCCTGAAGGCCCCACTCATCTGAGCTTAAGTGGTAATGTGCGCGGCCCGCCCAGTCACGCCTCGCACTCTAATCTTTAACAGCCTCAACGATAAGCCAGTCTAGAGTTACGGCGCTGCCATTAGCGTTATTATAGTGGCGGGGAGTCGCCGTGTCACACTACGCCGGCTGAGGGGGAGCTACTAGAGCCTCTCCCTGCTCTACTGGTACTCTCCGTCCCCTGCCCTGCCACACCCCCACCCCTGGCCACGTCACCAAACAACATCCCCACTGCCCCGAGAACACCCCAGACAAGACCACCAGCTCTCCACAACATCCAAAACAGCCCTGTCCATTCACACGTGCCCAAAACACCCTTACCTCTATCTTACACCCCTAAACAAGACCACCACCTCCCCAGCATTCCCCAGAACACCCCTGCCTCCTCCTCTGCGCCCATCCCCTCCCTACCAGCCGCCAGAACACCCTGCCTCCGCCGCTGCCTCCACCCACGCCCCAAACAAAATCCTATCACACGTCACGAAATAAAGAAAAAAATTACACTGGACCGCGCAAACTGCCATAAAATCCTAATTTCATGACGAGGCATTTGCATATACCCTCACCATGCAAAACTCGGGGCGGCGCTCCCTCTGCCTCCCCTTCCCGCCCAGAGCACATCACTCCCCCAGAATACTAATGACAGTGTTGCCGCCGTTTAATGCCCTCTCCGTCTGTCCCAGCCGCCGGGGTAAGTCTGGGGCGCCGTGCTTAAGTATATCTGTAGTCTAGGGAGCAGAGTCGGCAGGCGGAGAGGCAAGATAGACTGCGGTGTTGGTTATATCCTCCCGCCTTTTTGTATAGAATTTTGGTTGCTTATAAAGGCCTCGCTGGGTTTTTCTGAAGAGTGATGGGATGTGAGAAGCAAAGAAGGCGGTGTTATTGTTATGTCGTGGCTCGTGTGTCGAAGTCAGTGAGCATGTCTTTTTGTATAAAATTTGGGTTGGTTTTAAAGGCCTCTGATTTTTTTTTTTTTTCAAGCGTGTCTGGATATAAAAAATACAAGACAATAATGAATAAAAAGTTATGATTATGTCGCCCTTCATGTGTCAAGTCAGAAATGCCATGTGTCAAGTCAGAAATGCCAGATACACTCATACCTTTTTGTATAGAATATGGGTTAATTATAAAGGCCTCACTGGGTTTTTTTTTAAGAGTTCCCGGGTAAACATAAAAAGATGAAAAAAAGAATCAGTGTTATGGTTCTATCGTGGCTCATGTGTCGATGTGGGAAGTGCCAGGTCCACTCTTGTCTCTTTGCATGGAATCTGGGTTGCTTATAAATGCCTCACTGGGTTCCCTCAACAGCGTCAGGGAATGGCAGGCAAAAAAGCACAGCGTTACGGTCAAGTTGAGTTTCATGTGTTTAAGTCCAGGAGTCAGAAGTGCTACACACACTCTTATGAAAGCACGTGCTGCCTATTCTCCTCTCCTCGAGTTTGAAATTCAAGCGTTCACAAAAGAGCGTGGTAGGAGGGGAAAGAACGGAATCCTTTGTACGGAGAACCAAAAGGATTCCAGTGTTACGTAATGGGTCTCCTTTGAGTGCGAAAGATCTTTGGCAGAGCGAACAAAGGCTGTTGTGATGTAAACATAAAGGTGTATCTCAAAAAAAAAAAGTAAAGAATACGGGTTATGCAACGCTGACAATGGGGAAAAAAGAAATGATTTTATTCTTTCATGAAGGATGCACATTACTAGACTTAAGACAAGGGACAGCAGAGTAAAGGGAGGAGGGGAGGTGAAGAAAGGAGGGAGAAGCGAGGAAAAGAGGAGCAGGTACAGTGATGGTAATTAAGTACATTGTAGTGAAAACTTTGAAGCACAGATGCTTTTAACACCGCTTTAGTACAGTCAGAGAGAGAGAGAGAGAGAGAGAGAGAGAGAGAGAGAGAGAGAGAGAGAGAGAGAGAGAGAGAGAGAGAGAGAGAGAGAGAGAGAGAGAGAGAGAGAGAGAGAGAGAGAGAGAGAGAGAGCCCATACATAAACATACATACTCGTGATGACAAAAAAGACACATACCAGAGGGACAAAAACCGTAAAGAAGAATTAGAGAAAAAATCAACCAAACAAAACAAAAACAAACTAGTAAACAAACGGACGAATATACAAACTGACAAACAAAAACACTAGAACAAATAGAATGGGAGACAAACGGACATAATCCAGCACACATACAGACACACAGACATGCTGATACTCGAACAAACAGTTTAATTATAACACCATACACACACAAAGATAACGTACGTACATATATGAATACACAGAAAAATGTACATACCAATGTACATATACACAAACGACTCATAACACACACACACACACACACAGAGAGAGAGAGAGAGAGAGAGAGAGAGAGAGAGAGAGAGAGAGAGAGAGAGAGAGAGAGAGAGAGAGAGAGAGAGAGAGAGAGAGAGAGAGAGAGAGAGAGAGAGAGAGAGAGAGAGAGAGAGAGAGAGAGAGAGAGAGAGAGAAAAAAAAAACGAGGCAGAAACACAGACTCGGCAACAAAGAGACAGAGACAAAGAGGAAACGGGGAGAGAGAGAGAGAGAGAGAGAGAGAGAGAGAGAGAGAGAGAGAGAGAGAGAGAGAGAGAGAGAGAGAGAGAGAGAGAGAGAGAGAGAGAGAGAGAACGAAAAAGAAACAGCATAACAAGTGGACAAAAATCCACAACTACTCTGGCTCGCAATTAGCTTCGCAGGGACCCCGAGCCAACACTAAATATTCAGATGAGCAAGAGCGGTTACAGCGCTGGAAACAAACCCACGCTGCACCAAATAACAAAGCACTCACTCACCACTCCCAGACTCCCCACCAAAAAATACCACCATCACCACCACCATCATCATCATCATCATAGAAGTCATTATCAAGAGGAGAAGCAGGACTTGACTTCTACTTAAGAAAAAGCAGCTTAGGTTCATGAAACTCTGTGTGCCAGTGTATCTTCAGGGACAACTTGATGAATGAACCGCCGGCACAACCAGCTGAGGGAAGGGAAGGTGATGGGGGGCGGAGCGGGAGGAGAGGAGGGAGACGGAGGCGCAGGGACGGGTCAGAGAAACAGTCCATTGATGTTAATTTAACGGGAAGAAAGAACGACTCCGGGGGAACTTGTGCCTGAAAAATGGTAACTTGTACGGATCAGTTGTGTCCAAAAGAAACATAAGTGTAGAAACTTGTCTTTGCATAAATCTAAGTTTGTAATACTTCTCTCTGCTCTAATTCGAGCCTGCAGAGGGCGGCAGGCGTGCCGTGCACAACGCTTACCCGGGACGCTGACGGTCTCGTGCGTTAAGATCGGGTTAGCTTATTTACTTGAGCCCAAAACGAAGTAAAGAACTGTTGATAGAAGTCCCTAAATACATTTAAGCTTATAGTAGTAATACTCCTTCCAGCTTAAATTCCATGATGAAAAGTTTGTGGCGTATACATATCACTGTCCTTATATTTTGAAACATTCTTGCCTGAATTGTTATTTATTGTTATCTATTGTTATCTGGCTATTGTTAGCATTATTGGTGTCCAAAAGAGATAAAGAGAACAAAGCTACAGAAGCTTATCTAACTTAAATTCAGTTTGTAATATTTTTTTCTTTTTTATGCGTTAATTTCAAGTAATTTCATAGCATTTTGCGCCCAAGAAATATCACTAACCCACCACTCTTGACACATTTTCATCTGAAAACTTGTATCCAAAGGAAAAAATCAAACCCCGTTTATATATAAATCTAAATTTTCGACAATCCTTCGTTGTATAATTCAAAATTACAGTGTAAGTTGTGTATAAATCGCTAGAAGGGTTCTTTGCTAGAAAATGGGATCCTATAGGCATTAGTTGAGTCCAAAAGAAACGGGAGAACTACAGAAACTCACCCGTGCATAAATCTAAATTTGTAATAGTTCCCCCTTGACTATCTCGAGAAGTGGCGCGACCTACACACTGCCTACTGAAGACACGGCCCCGTCTTTCCTCTGAGCAGTTCGGTGTTGCTGCTACACAAAAACTGCCGCAACGGTGAGGGAGAGGTGGCCGTCGGTCGAATTATCCCTCGCCCAATGATGAATATCGCCGCCACTCGCCGCGGGGGGAGCCATCTGGTCAACGATTTTTCCATGTCCGCTGCACTCCCTCGCCCCGCCACTCCCCGCCGTCCTCCCCCCCGCCAAACGTGTGAGTGGCGACTCTTTGCACGCTTGGAGATGAAACGCAAATGCCAAAGCTCCTGACTACATCACCAGCCCAGCATGCAGAGGCGCGCACTCTGACACACACACACACACACACACACACACACACACACACACACACACACACACACACACACACACACACACACACACACACACACACACAAAAACAGTCACGCATACACAAGAAGGGAAACAAGCGTCCCCAGAGCAAGTTGGGTCGTCGGCCAGTGGTAATACTAATGGCCTGTCCCAAGTTGTGTACTCCTCTATAACTCGGCGGCTCTTTCTCTTAATCCACGTCTTGTTCCTCCTCCTCTGCGTCCCTCTTCCTCGGCTGCCTCTGCGTCAGATCTGCTCCTAATGGAGGCGAGGCCGCTCCGTAAATTGGAAGAGGTTAGATGTGTCGCTCTGTATTACTAAGCTTCCTTTTTTTTTGTCAACCATTCGAAATTTCTTCTAATGAAAGATTTTCACCTCGTCCAGGTACTGTTTGAGTTGGGTCGTAATTCTCCTCTCTCTCTCTTTTTTTATTTTTTATTCGCAGCAGTAAGGTGTCATCGCTAAGATCGCGGCTGTTAACAGCCTGACCAGAGAATCAGTTGTGACTTTTGAGCGTTACAATAAAATATTTAGCTACTGTGGATGATCCAGATTTCACTAACAGGCCGACGCGAGGCTCCCTGTCGCTTACTTAATGGTCGAGTCGGATTGCACCAAGTCACGTTACTAAAACAGTCAATGCGGAGCTTTAACAAAACATGATATTTTCCCTGGACTTGTTCCTGCAGTTCACCAGCACACCAGCACGTGGCCGCCGCCAGGAGGACCATCACTCATCACAAGGGAATCCTTCACCGTGCTGTGTTGGCTTCCAGGAACTAAGTATCATAATACATTATGTAGCAGCCCAATTACTACTGGCAAGGATTAATTCCTCACTACTAATGTCCAAACTTCCAAACCTCCTCTACATGTGTCTCTCCCTTTATTCCAGTCACTCCATAATTAACGTTGTCCCAGTACTTTCTCTCCGCTCTGTCATTTATTTCAGTCACATAATTACTAACCCCCTCTCTCACAGCCCAGGCCTCACCAGCACAAGGACACACACTCCGTTTCTCTCAGCGCCCCATTCCTCCCCAGCGCGAGGCATCACAGGGGTGACTGAAGCTTCGCCGGCTACTTCCAGCGCCCCTGTGTGAAGAGGCGGGACGCGTCTGCCTCAAAACAATGAGGAAGGATAACGGCAGGAAGTGATGCGTCTCTTTTGTCCAAACAGAAATGTGATCACGCCCACAGAAGTGTTCATTACGTTCGCTATTAAAGGAGTGATTAAACTAAAATTACAAATGAAGCCATCCCTCCCTCCCTCGGCCGCCTGAATGGAGTGATATCAAACGGTGATTCGAGATTAATCCAGCCTAATCTTTAAAATTCACACGCACTGATGATAATTCTGGAATAATCACTCGCCAGTCCGCCATCTGCGATTCCCAGAGACACCTGACGCAGTCCCCGCCTCGGGAATCTTATTATCAAAATTTATGGATGACGGGCCGGCAAATGTTGCCTCCCCCTGACGCCCGCTGAGGAATGGCGGCACGCGCCCTTCACCCTTTGTTACGTGCTGGCCTAGGCCTTCCAGACCAATGGCCTTTACGGCCCATTACCTGCACTTTGCCGGGAATATAGGCCGACGTTTTCAGGTGACTGACACAAGTGAAATATCCAGGAAAAGATAAAAGTAAATCATGATTCTTTACGAATGAAGAATCTGACATGTGAGGGGAAAGGTGAGATTTATTACAAGGTGTCTAATCTTACTAATGTAAAATTCAAATAAGGTTGTGATGTCACGGAAAGAAAAAAAAAAGTCTTACATTAACACAGTTTTCCATATGCAGCAGTCAGCAGTCCCTTAAAACTATGGAAATGTACACATGTCATTTACTTGAAACAATCATGTCAAGAACTCCCGTTATAAATTACATACGCGTAATTTTAATCTTAGCGTGACAAGATTCTCTCTCTCTCTCTCTCTCTCTCTCTCCTCTCTCTCTCTCTCTTCTCTCTCTCTCTCTCTCTCTCTCTCTCTCTCTCTCCCTCCGTCAAGAAGTTAATTAGGGCAAAGAGATAACTTCCCCGTCTGTGGTGCTCCGCGTCGCCTGCTCTCAATGCGCATAAATTAAGTCTTCATGAATTACAAGCAGACCACCGCAGCCCTCCCGCGCTCCTCCGGCGGCGCTCTGTTATTTTCAGGATGTTGAAGTATATTTACGGTCTTGATGTATTTCCTTTTTCCCCCTGGCAACGGTCTTGCTTCTTTCCTTTCCTGCCTCCACCCCCTCTCCCTCTCTCACTCTCTCTCCCTCCCCCTCGCCCTCTTCCTTCTCTTGGCTCCAGGCTCAACATTTTGTGACGGATTTTCCCATTATTAATACTTCCTACCAGAATACGTCCCCGGCTTTATATAACCTTGTTTTTTCTATGATGGCTTTCTTCCTCGCTTTCTTCGTGAGCTGTTGTGATATGCGCCACTGAATTATGGTATTAATTTCAAGCATTTTGAAGAATACAGAGAGACAAGTTTATGGATGGGGATAGCAGATGGAAATAGGTAGGTTGTGTTTCATACAGGGACTGCCACGTGTAAGCCTGGTCGCTTCTTGCAGCTTCCCTTATTTCTTATGTTCTTATGTTCTTATGTTCTTCCCATTGTGTTTGTCTCTCATTCTCCTTCGCGTCCCTTCGTGTCCTTCACTCCCTCTTCCCTCAATTTGTCTTCCTCCTCTCCGGCACTCTTCCTTTTTTTCTTTATTCGTCTTTCCCTTGCAATCTCCCTCCCTGCCCCCCCCCCCTTCTCCTTTCTCATCCCCCCCCTTCCCTCTTCTTCCTCTCCCTTATTCCTCTTTCTTCCCCATGTTCCCCTTCTCTCCCTCTCTTAGTCGTTCTTTCTTATCACCCTCCCCTTCTGCCTCACTTTTATTCTCTTACTCTCCCTCCTTCCTCATTCCTTCATACTGTCTCCCTTCCCTCCCTTCCTTCCTCTTACTCTCTGTACCCATCCTTCCTTCCCCACCTCACCCGTTCTTACCGAAGTCCAACACGCTTCACATTATGGCTAACTTTCAGAGGGGTTTGGAATATTTTTTTTCTTTTTTGTCCTTGGAGGAAAAATAGTCATCTTATTTGCTTCTCTTTTTATATGTCACTGTAGTACAAAATATTAAGTATTGTGAGAAAAAAAAATTATCAGCGTGTTTTGAATTTTTTTTTCTTTTTAAGTTATGGATCGTCGAAATGAATTGAAATCCACACTACACTACCTACACTTGCATTGTTTTTTTTTTTCTTCAAATGAGAATGTGAGACGATTTTAAATGTTTCCTCCCCGTTTCCATATCTCTCTCTCTCTCTCTCTCTCTCTCTCTCTCTCTCTCTCTCTCTCTCTCTCTCTCTCTCTCTCTCTCTCTCTCTCTCTCTGTACATTTCCCCAGCCAGGGCGAAGGCCTCACCAAGCCTCCTTTCCGCTTCTTTCATCCCTCGCAGCCAGGCTCCCCATCACCCATTACCTTCATTACCATAACAACATTGTCATTACCATATTATCTTTCCTCCCCAGCATTTCACTCCGCAGACCCAAAAATGAGGAAAACTGTTGGTATTTTATTTAGAGCAGAAAATATTACTGCCACAAAAATTTATGTTCCAGTTCGCATCTGGCAAACAAAAATAGTTATTTGAGTGATGTGGAGGAGTTGAAAAATGAGAGAATGAAACAAGGGAGGATCTTGGAGGATGAATATATTACCATTACTAATAACGTGTTAAGAATATTAGTCTGAGAAATGATTGACACACATGAAGCAGATCGTTAATGAAGTACTCAAACTCAATCTTTTATTTTATTTATTATTTATTTATTCATTTTATTTATTCATTATTCTTATTAGTTTTTTTTTTGTCTGTGTGTGTGTGTGTGTGTGTGTGTGTGTGTGTGTGTGTGTGTGTGTGTGTGTGTGTGTGTGTGTGTGTGTGTGTGTGTGTGTGTGTGTGTGTGTGTGAAGCTTCCGGTAAAGGTCTGTGCTTTATTATTATTATATGTATTCAGAAATAGAGTTAAAACTTAATCTATGTTCTCAAATAAAAAAAATCGTGTGTGTGTGTGTGTGTGTGTGTGTGTGTGTGTGTGTGTGTGTGTGTGTGTGTGTGTGTGTGTGTGTGTGTGTGTGTTGTGTGTGTGTGTGTGTGTGTGAATGCTGGGCCTCGCAAACAGATGGAGCACTGGAGTTGAGGCAGTGAAGATCGCCATAAATCACAGGCAGGTCAGGAGTCATGCGTGTTATGGGAGTCATGAAATTCCTATTGGGAAAGTCGTCTGTCAAACGACGCCGAAAAATGCAGCGGGGAGTCATCGGCGAGGCTCGATGGGTCGCTCAGCACCAGTGGGGGACTGACGCATACGTAATTGCAGGGAAGATAATTGCATGGAAGGAGATTATCGGCATTTGCATTGGATAATATAGAAAAATATGAAAAAAAAATGGATTATCTGGTCGGATGACATGATAGCGAGGTGAGTTTAAGAGAAAAGGAAGAAATGATTAGCAGTTCCACAGCAGATCAGCGAACGCAAATACTTATATCAGAAAATAAGATAACCATCAATTATTATAACGTAGCATCACCTCCAAGGAAAAATGGCAAGAAAAATATTATTAGCTTTAAACAGATAACAGGAGTAAGATTAAAAAATGTGCTTAGTTTCTTTGATAAATTATATGTGTGTGTGTGTGTGTGTGTGTGTGTGTGTGTGTGTGTGTGTGTGTGTGTGTGTGTGTGTGTGTATGTGTGTATGTGTGTGTGTGTGTGTGTGTGTGTGTGTGTGTGTGTGTGTGTGTGTGTGTGTGTGTGTG
>NC_087181.1:1845000-1847500 GCF_035594125.1 Scylla paramamosain | reverse complement strand
CCGCCCCGGCCTCCGCCAGCCACTTATTGAGGGTCATTGATTTTATTCAACTTATGAGACTCTCTTCTCTAATGTGCACAGCTTATGACGGCGGCCTCGCGTCGTCGGAAAGGGAAAGTTTATTTCCTATACAGAACTTGTGGCACTGCGCCGGCTGGAGGGGCTGTGCAATATATTATCTAAATGGCCTTTCCATTACGTGTGGCATTTTCTTCCAAATAGTTTATTCTAAATCACACGGATACCAACACACTCCAGGCCGGCCTAGGAACACTGAGGCCCAGCTAATAGTTTTATTAATTAACTCGAGAGCAGATAATGTCGCATGTATTAAATAACGAGTTTAAAATACTTAGCAAAGGAAATACGAGTAGATAATGTCGCATGCATTAAATAACTAGTTTAAAATACTTAGGCAAGGAAATTAACTTCACAACATTATAAAGTTGCATGTTCCATTTGCTACTGCATATTATAATGCTGCTGTTTTTTCTCCTGCTGCTGCTGCTGCTGCTGCTGCTGCTGCTGCCGCTACTGCTGCTGCCACTGTTGTTGCTGCTACTGCTTCTGTGTAGGCACTTCAGCGGGCAGCGCTACTTCTGCTACCGCCAGTACAGCCACTGGTGCTGACACTTACAATTATATTTCCCCTACTCTACTCTCATATCTTCTTTCACAACAATTACCATTATTACAGATACTATTACTTGTGTTGCTACACGTTGGTAATAGCAAACATCATCAGCATTGTCCCAGTGGGCAGTGGTGGTGGTGGTGGTGGTGGTGGCGGCGGCAGAGGCGTCCCTCGCACTCAAGAAAACACACACGCCAATAAAACAGACTCGTGGTCGGAAATGGACCCAGCAGCATGAGCCTCCCAGTCGCCGCCCACTCCGCCCACTCCGCCCTCTGCCCTCCAGTCCCCCTCCTCCCTCCTCCTCCTCCTCCTCTTCCTCCTTCTCCTCCTCCTCTCCTTTTTTACGTCCTTCATCTTTTCCCCATCTTCCAACTCCTTGTTTTCATTTCACTTCGTCCTCCTTCACTCTGCAGTTCGTTCCTTCCCGCGGATTGATAGTCTCGCTATTTACTGAACATATAACTTGATTTCTTTTCTATCTATTCCAGATTCCGGAACTCAATTCTCATTCCATGTGCTTTGCTACAGAAACCTCTCTCTCTCTCTCTCTCTCTCTCTCTCTCTCTCTCTCTCTCTCTCTCTCTCTCTCTCTCTCTCTCTCTCTCTCTCTCTCTGTACCCTCTTTTTTTCCCCCTCACAAGTCTTGGCCTCCAGCTTCCCTGTGCCCGTATAACACAAAATACAAATATAATGCCAGCCTTCACAACCTCTGACTGCCTCAAACACTAAAGCGGTGGAACCAAAGAAGAGCTGGTAATAAACAAAGTAGTGAGTGGCAGCGGTGAGGAATGAAGACGTAGAGGATTTGGGAGACGAGGCAGTGTCTGTAAGGGAGGCCATTTGGAAAACTCTGAAAAGCGTCTACTTCTATAATGCGGCGATACAGACCCCCACCAACGCGCCTCGCTGGATCACCTTGAGACGCGGAAATTGGCTGTTTATGGCCCGGCTGTGGATGCTGAAGGGAAGGAAGGAACTCAGCCTCCCATTATAAGACTGAGTCGATGGTTGCCGCTGCTCGGTCGACCCAGCGCGAGGCATGAGCGATGGTGCTCCTGATCAAGACTGATGGACTTGCCACTGATCAATAACCTATGGGCTGAAAAGTGCGCCCGATCTTCACTTTCCACTCTTTTTAGCCTTTTGTTGGCTTTTTTTCTGCCTCTCGTAGTGAATGTTTGGTTAGAGATTTTTTTCGTTATCTTTACCTTCCACTCTTTTTATCCTTTTGTTGGTATTTTTTTCTGCCTCTCATGGTGAAGATTGGGGCAAAAAAATAGCTTTCCTTCGTTATCTCTAATTTCCACTCTTTTAATCCTTTTGTTATTTCATTTTCTGCCTCTCATAGTGGAGGTTAAGAGGCAAAACTACGTGTACATATGTTTGGTTGGATTTTTTTTTTTTCGTGATTCATGTTTGGATGTTGCTATTCATGTACACTCGCGGTCAGAAGTCAAGTAGCTCTTTGCATTTACTTCCTCTGTTCAACGATTTTCCTTTGCTGACGGTCTCCTTAGAAACCAGCGTAATTAATGGATACTCAGATCAGAGCACTTCAGATTGGAGAAAAATTCTAACCAGAGAAGAGAGTGGTAGCTACTCGACCTGTAACCATGACTATACATATAATACACAGACACATACAGCATGCCAATACGAACATACAACATACCAATACATTCATTTACAATCTTATAATACGCAGTTCGAGGCTTTGATGTCATCTTTCCTTCTCTTAAAAAATAGCTGCATCTCGGAACATTTTTCATACCCTAAAGCTTTTATCCAAACCTAATATCAAAGTTTTTCCCTTTTTTTTTTCCAAGATAACAGTCAAGATGAGCTACTTCAAAGCTCAAACTT
>NC_087181.1:1830000-1840000 GCF_035594125.1 Scylla paramamosain | reverse complement strand
TTTCATAATGCTGGTGGGCTATTCCTTTTGGCTGCACTCTTTAAATGTATCTTTTTTTTTTTTAGCCACTTACCTGTTATCCCTGTCTAGAAACCTTCTTACATAAAAAAAACATGTTGAGGCAATTAAATTAAATAAAATTGTTATCCACAACCAAGGATACATAATCGTTACGAAATAGAAAGCAGCAATACCTTGTCCAGGAGGAGGAAATAAGCTGCAGAGGCAGGAGGGATTTAAGGAGCAGACAGTCGAATTGAACAGAGTGGGAGAGGGTAGAGAGAATTTAGTGCAGGATCGCAGGAGAGTAATTGTTGCATTCATCCCGCCATCCACCTCGCACCAAACACTCACCTGTAATGACGCAGGATGATTAAATTTCTAAGTATATCCAACACCGGCACTCCATCGCCACTTGTTTAAGATTTTACCGACGCTCAGGATGAATTGTGCTAATTACACATAATCTCTGGTCTGTCTGTGGTCCAAATAAACATTCTCCGCCACGGTGTTTGATTGGATGTTTTAAGTATAGGGAATGTAAGTCTTCTTATAGAAAGTAATATACGGATGATGTGTATTGCGAAGAAAACAATACATTTTAGCCATGTATCAGTTTACACGGAAAATACGTTTATTTTTATTTATTTATTTATTTGATTACTTTTTTGTTACTTTTAAATATTCATCCCTCCAGGGCATTGAAAACAAAAACATCAATGAAAAAAAAAAAAACAGCCATGGGAATCAGCATCCTAACCTTCTTATGGGCAAAACACTTCAGCCATCAGAACACTTGTGTCCACGTTCGTACCTATCCAGTGTTTCCTAATTGATCTTTAGTAAGCTTTATTCACCCCCAGTTTTAAGCCGCTAACCAGTTCCCTCTGTTACAGTTTGCTCCCTCGCGGTCCCCTTTCCTCGCGTGTCTGTCATTATCCCATGAATAAAACTGCTGCTGCTCGATCGGGCCGCCGACTCCACACACGCCACATTTAGACACACCGACAACGCCCTCAGCGCCGCGACGCGTAGGAAAGGTGTTATCTTGTAATTTATATACTGTACAACGCGCAATACGAGAGTTGGCGGTGATGAAGCGATACTATTTTCCATTCCATAACGTTTTAACAGTCATAAAAACATAACAAAATAGATCTCAGAAGAATAAAAATACGTAATATCTTCACGTTCATAATTGTTACGACCCGAAGTTACTGCAATGCTCTCACCATGCAAAGTAACAATCATCTCCCATTACCCTGAAAACCATTAGATTCAGTACTTTCTCATTTATTATTATGACCCAATGGTATGCTTGTATTTCCTGAAGATATACAATTCTTCTTCAAGGCTGAACGTTATTACCACAAAGTAACAATCAGCTACCATTGCTCAGAAAATGTTTGGATTCGCACGCTTGCTTCATTGCTTTCTGGAGTGAAGGCGTCCATAGCGCAAGGTCGTAATACAGGGTGTGGGAAGAGGTCTGTCTCTGAGTGGTGCTGAGTGTGACAAGATCCTGTTAATCTGCTTGAAAGAGAACTTTTCAGATTATAGTGGTGTGTGGTGTGTGTGTGTGTGTGTGTGTGTGTGTGTGTGTGTGTGTGTGTGTGTGTGTGTGTGTGTGTGTGTGTGTGTGTGTGTGTGTGTGTGTGTCAGAGTGTGTGTGTGTGTGTGTGTGTGTGTGTGTGTGTGTTACATAAGTGAGTGGTTTAGTGGGTAGGAATTTGGAGATATAGCAAAAAAAAAAAAAAGTAGATGCAGGTATCAAAAGGAACTGGCACCTTCAATGAGCCTTTTTTTCAGTCTTTTTAGTTGTCCTCGGATTAGACTGAACCTCCCCCATAAACGAATACTAATGTTAACTTCGTAGCAATCACTATACGAGCACGTCCGTTGCCCAAAGTATATATAGTATAACTTTGTAAGCATCCAGAACGTGAAGCCGAGGTGGAACGCGCCCAAACATTCAAGGCAAAACTAAAATTCTTGGCTGTGGCGTAATTAACACTCATGTTCTTCCTTTGCTAACCTAAAACTCGTCCATCAACCAAACGTGTTCCCATTACTTTACTTCCTTTTCCTCTAACATAAATGGAGAGTACTATGTGGCGCGTCCTTAGAGAGAAACTACACACACACACACACACACACACACACACACACCACACACACACACACACACACGTCTGTTACAAGGGAGATGAATAACAAGCCTGTGAGAGCCTTAACACGAACGGGGACAAGACTCCCCTTGATTAAATGAACATTGGCCGCCACCAGGTGAGGGCGGGCGCTGAGGGGAGGCGCGGCGGCTTGCGTCCCTCCCTCTGATGCAGCGTCAGGAAAGGGGAAAAATGGAAGCGTCTTAATTAGCATATTAATGGCTACTTCTCGGTCTTTGTGCCACGTCCGCGAGCTGGCCTGCGCACTCACCCCCTCCTCCCTCCTCTTCCTCCTTCTCCTTTGTACTTTCTCCTCAGTCTTTTCTTCCTTCCTTTCCTCATCATCATCCACTTTCTCATCCTTGCCTTTCTCTCTCTCTCTCTCTCTCTCCTCTCTCTCTCTCTCTCTCTCTCTCTCTCTCTCTCTCTCTCTCTCTCTCTCTCATCACTACCTCCTCTTCCTCTCTTTTTCTGCAGAGTACCTTTTCACTCCTGCCTCGACCCTTACTCTTCTTTCCTCTCCCCTCCTCACTTTCTGCCGGTCAATCCTTGTCGTGCCACTCGCTTTTCGGTGCAGCAAAACAGGGGCCAGGCCTCGCTCCCCTCCAGCCCGCGCCACAGACACAGAACAAGACTGGGATGGATCCAACAACGGTATTCTCCGATAAAGAAAACAACCATAAAATTTTGTGCCCGGAACAACGTGCCAATTCTCCTAAACGCGCCAGTACTGTTACAGCTTTAAAGTGTACTCGCGCCATGGTCCCTGCCGCCCCTGCTGTTATCGTCGGTGGTGCGGAGAGCGCGAGGCTTCCCAAACTCGCTAAGTTGTTCAGCATTATTTAATGTTTACAGAAGGCAAAGCTGGACATCCCATTATTTTTTCCCTCGCTTTCTCGACACGGAATCCTAAACATGAAAAAAGCTAACTTTTCCTCCTGCAACAGCTAAAATGAGAGAGATAAGCGTTAGTTTTATGCGGAGTTGGTGCTAAAAGTCCTCGTAACAGATAACACTAAGCAGCTTTTTAAAGTTGGGTGGAGGGCAGCGGAAAGAGCGGCGGCGGCCGGGTATCACTGGCGCGCTCTTTAATGCCACTTGAGTTGATTCAGGTTTATGTGAGGATAAACATTGCTCTTATTCCCATTACCGTGAGTCAAGCTTAAGGCGACGCCGCCCCGCCCTCGCCGCGGTCAGGCAAGGGCCCAAAGTAGCACGCCCTGCGGCCTCTGGAGGATGAAGGGGAGGGGGGGAGGGAGGGAAGACTAGATTTGCTGTGGCCGGAAGGGTGCCGCGAATCACTTGGCTCGTAACAAAACTATAAAAATACCTCAATTGATTTTGTAGTATTTTTTATCAAACGGTTTTGTTCTTAAAATGATGCATTTAACCCCACACGTAAAAAAAAAAAGATGGCATCTGTCGTTTGAGAGAGAGAGAGAGAGAGGAGAGAGGAGAGAGAGAGAGAGAGGAGAGAGAGAGAGAGAGAGAGAGAGAGAGAGAGAGAGAGAGAGAGAGAGAGAGAGAGGAGAGAGAGAGAGAGAGAGAGACGAGACGAGACGAGACGAGACGAGACGAGACGAGACGAGACGAGACGAGAAATTAACCAGAAAACCTCGCCACATTAATACAAAACAGAAAACGGGAGCAACATGCATAACACTTCAGCTTTCAAGAACGTAAAATCAGGTGCAGTTTGGGAGACCATCTGAACTCCTTCCTTTAGTTCCTCACTTGTAACACTAACAAACGCAGCGCCGAGAGGGATAAGAACCGCTGTCGCAATAACAAAACTCCTGTCATGTGTTGATGGGAAGACGAGGACAGGACGGGGAAGAGAGAGCCGGAGGGAGACCCAAAAGGAGAGCCATTGGAGCTATCAGAAGGGAGGGAAAAGAAGGACGAAAGGTGAATAAACACGTTACCAGAGTCAGTCGTCACATTGAGGCAAAAGTGGGGTTGCCCTTCCACGCGGCTGCACGGCGAGGGAAAAGCAGAAAAGGAAAATGGGAAAGTGGGAGGAAGGGCAAGTAGGAAAGGGAGCGCAGAGGGGGACCGCCAGCAACACCAAGCCGTAAATGGGATAAGTTTCACCGCACCTGCAGCAGGGATGTCACGCCCCGCCCCTTCTTCCCCTTCCCCTGCCTCCCCTGCCAACCCTCTGCGAGTTCTCCCCGTTATTTCCTTTATCTCTCCGTCTCTCCCTGTAATCACCCTCCGCGATCCCTGCTTTTGTTGCTCGACGTATACACGCTCATACATATTCGTACATACATATGCATACATCCACGGGGCATAAAATACTTGAGAAATACTTAATACTTTCATAGCAGATTGGAAGACGTTGCTATACATTCTTTTAACTCTAGATGTACTATTACCTTAATACGTTGTGGTATATTATTATTAGGTAGATATATTTACTTTGCAAGATGTATTGACGTGTCAGTAATGAAGTCTGTAGTATATGAAGGAATAAATTGTAAAAATCAAGGATGCACAGAGAAATTAGATGTAAAATTGTGAAAAAAAATTGTTATTGAATCATACTTGACAAAAATATACCCAAGGAACTGAAAATACTCAGGAAAAGTGGGATGAGAAAAAACGTTAAGACATGTGAGGCTTATTAAAGTTATATCCTATTGGCACTGGAGGTTCCACACTAAAGAGCAGCATCAGAACCTCCTGTCGTTACTCATATTTATTCTTGTTCTTTGCTGAGCTCTAGGTCTTTCACTGCTGGATATTTTTTTTTTCTCTCAATCACCTACATTTTTTTTTTTTTTCTCAATCACCTACATTTTTTTTTATTCTTACAATCACCTACATTTCTTTAGACACATTTCTTACACAACATTCTCTTAAAACAATTTTGGAGCCTAGAAAAATACAAAAGACAGAATGAATCTATTCTCTTTGTCTCTCAGTTCTCTCTCTCTCTCTCGTCTCTCTCTCTCTCTCTCCTCTCTCTCATCTCTCTCTCTCTCTCTCTCTCTCTCTCTCTCTCTCTCTCTCTCTCTGTCCATGCAAAGAACTTTTTTTTTTCAGTGTTCCAAATGTTAAAATACGACTATACTAGTAAAAGGGTTAGCATGAACAGTTGAGTATTCTATATAATAATGTCATTTTGCTACTCAGGACATCAGTACCTAACGCTGTAAAGAAAATGGAATAGAAAGAGTTTAACATATGCGAATTAGCAAGAGGGACCTATCACAGGGGCCGAGTCACGCCTCAACACGTCAAGAGCCGGAGGACTTTTGGACCAGGTGACCTCGGCACAAGTATCTCCCACCGGAGTGTCCTTGACCGCCCGCCCGCCCAGCCCGCCCTGCCGCCCGCCCACCCATCCACCCACGGACCCAGTGCTTGGAGGAGTGTACTCTCCACGACGGGTTGAAAAAAAGGTGGTGTATGTTGCAATTTTTTTTTTTCTCTCTCTTTTATGTACGTAGGTCGTCGAGTCTTCCTTTGTACTTTGTGTGTGTGTGTGTGTGTGTGTGTGTGTGTGTGTGTGTGTGTGTGTGTGTGTGTGTGTGTGTGTGTGTGTGTGTGTGTGTGTGTGTATGCGGGCCGGATAACACTGGACCATTCTATATTTATGCAGGACACGACATAGTTTCATTATTTTTTCCCTCAGCGAGCGGAAACACGGTCCAAAGGGAGGTGGAGGCCATCGACACCCGCCCCGCCCCATTCCATCCCGGCATACACTCCACTCCTCCCCAATCATAGCACACTCCGCCACTCTAGGCCCGCCATCCCCGCCTCCACTTGCTCCATCCCATCATGCCGCCCCGCCACACGCGCCCTGCCCTACCATCCACCTCCCGGGACGCGTGGCAGAGCGGCGTTTGTTCGCTCCCCGCACAATGCTGGCAGCGGCGTTTAGACCCTCGTCCGCATCCCAGTGCGTTTCTTTGCGCTCGCTGAATACACAGAGGAGCCTTTGTCGGGAAAAAAATGCATGTGCACTAGGCATTCAGCGGAGGTAAACACGCGCCTTGGTCCTTGGTGGAGAGGGGCCTGGTAGGTGCCGGAACCCGCGCCCCACACGCCGCTCTCCAACACCCCGCTCCCTAATGACATTTTACTGCTACGTACACTACAGGAGAATCGCACCACCACTGGGACACTTCGCTGATGCCATGTCTTTTTTCCCCACGGCCAGACGAGTTTCCAGAGGCATTAGCGATCGATATTTCTATGGTGCATGGAAGGACTGCATAGATGATCTGAGAGAGAGGAGGTTGAGTGGAGAGGAGGCAGAAGAAATAACGTTACGGAAAAGACTGCTGAGGAAGTGACTGTAAAACATGGGAGAGGTCCCTGAAGAATATTCTATAGCGCATCTCTTATAATGAAACGAAAACTGTAGGTGATACAAATAATTCATAAATGAAATAAGGTTATAAACAATTACAAAATAGTGTCAGTGCAGAATTATGCCAAAAATTCTTAGTCAGAAGAGATGGACACGAGTATACAGACTAATGTGTATCAGCCCAGACAAAGCACGTTTCTCTCAGTAGCATGGAGTGGGTGAATACGCGCGCCACACAAACACTGGTGGTTGATCGGCAGTCATTACCCTGGGTCTTTTTCCTCCTCCTCTTCCTCCTCATGCTCCTCTTTCTCTTAGTCGTCTTCCTTCTCCTCCTCCTCCTCCTCTGTCTTCTTTCTCAACCTCTCCTATTACCACCATCTCATCCTTTTTCCACCATTCCCTTTTCGTTCTCTCCTTCTTCCACCACATCCTCTTCCTCCTCCTCCTCCTGCTGTTCCCACTCTTCTCTTACTCCTTTCTTGCCACTTCACTTCAAGGTACTTCTATCTTTCTCCCACGCTGCATTCAGACACTCCTTTACTTTTTTCCTTTTATTCTCAGGTAAATTCGCAGACGAAATACTATTCACGTGTTATTTTATATTTCGTCTCTGCTTCCCATTCGAGCTTTTCTCTTCCTTTGTTCATGAGGAAAGAAGGATATATATTTTTTTTTCTTCCTTTCTTATTCTTAAAGTTGACTTCTTTGTCTGAACCGCCCCTTGCATTTTTATTTATATGTTTTTTTTCTCATTTTTTTTCTCCCTAACGATTTTATTTATTTATTTTTTTGTGTGTGTTTAATTAACTGAATATATTTGTTTTCGTTTTATTATTACGGTATTTAATAAGATTTTTTTCTCTATAAATTCGATAGACCTTTTTTTTTTCTTTTTTTTTGGGGGGGGGGTGGATAAGGATTTCTTTATCTTCTAATTCCCTTCCTTTTTATATACTTTCATTTCTCTCTCTCTCTCTCTCTCTCTCTCTCTCTCTCTCATCTCTCTCTCTCTCTCTCTCTCTCTCTCCTCTCTCTCTCTCTCTCTCTCTCTCTGCACTCGCTCGCTCACTCACTCACTCCCCAACCCGCGGCCCGATCGATGTCTTAAAGGGAGTGAAACCATTGGAACGAGTCGGACTGTGAGCCACGCTGCCTCCCAGACCACGTGGTTCTCTCTCTCTCTCTCTCTCTCTCTCTCTCTCTCTCTCTCTCTCTCTCTCTCTCTCTCTCTCTCTGTGACCTGTCTTTCTTGACCTTCTGCCTTCGTTTCATTTTGTTTTCTTTCTGTATTTTTGTGTCTGTTTTTCTTAGTATTCGTACGTTTGTGTTAGCTTCCATACGTGCGTCTCTCTCTCTCTCTCTCTCTCTCTCTCTCTCTCTCTCTCTCTCTCTCTCTCTCTCTCTCTCTCTCTCTCTCTCTGCACCAGCGCCTCTCCTTCCTTACGTCTCCTCATAACACCCTCGAACTCCCCCACTTCCTTCCCCTCTCACCGTTCTCTAGTGTCTACTCGGTGTAAGCTCTTCCTGTTTCCGTGTGTGTGTGTGTATACGTTCTTTTTTTCACTCTAATTACCAGGCCACTCCCTACACACACACACACACACACACCACACACACACACACACACACACACACACACACACACACACACACACACACACACAGGAACAAAAGGCCTGTTTGCTTCCATATTCTGACCGTGTATCAAATAAGATCACTTGGTTCATTGTAGCGGAAGGTGAGGTGGCAGCCCGCGCCTCAGACCGTCTCAGATTGCTTTCCCTTCCTCCCTCCCTCCCTCCCTTACCGGACTAGAAACGCCTTGTGGGATACATTGTCTTAAAGAAATTAGTGGTTGGGTTGTATAAGGCAATCAGGAATGCAAGGAAATATATACACTTCTATTTTCTCATCTATTTTCTTTCATGCATTATTTTAAGCTATACTTCCTTTTCTTTTCTTTTTTTTTTCATTTTCATACGAGTAGTCTCTCTAGTTATCTTGTTCCTGATTCTGCATCCACTCATTTGCTCCTCATATCTTTCGTGACGTTCTCATATGCAGCATCATGTTTCTTCTTATCCTTGCACCACCAATATTGGCTAATAGTAAAACCACGTCCAGGGGTGTGGCTTTTAATATCACTACTTATAAAGCAACTTCACGTGGGTCTCAAAGAAAGGAAAGAACTAAGGTGCACAGAGGGACAGGACGTGACGGAGGGAAGAGGCCTTGCAATAAGTAGCTTTAGTCGCATGCTTTGAAGAGAGATGACGATATAGTAAAGCAGGTGGTGAAAATCGTGATCTTCAATACAACGCTAAATGTCGCGTGAAGTAAATGAAAAATGCTCACGTTATGATCACAAGTCACGAAGCAAAGATTAAATAATTTGGCACATAAAAAAGCATCAGCTAGTAGTACATTATGAGATTTGCAATGAAAATTCTTACACGATCGCATTCAATAAACAAACATACTGATGGCCATGTAATATAATTACATTGACCTGCGATATATTTGACACATTAGTGCGAGTGTGGTGGATGGCAGGCTGACGTCTTCATGCTGAGCGTAGCACATGGTTCTGAACACTGACTAGTGACACTCGCTAATCAGTCTTCCCAAAAATAACCATATATGATTTTCCTTATCAGTTTAATGGTGTGACTGGCGACGTCTATAACCAGCTGAATGTTATCACACACACACACACACACACACACACACACAGCACACGTCAGATACGTGTTTAGATGACCTTATATAAATACAATTTACGGATTAATTTGAAAATAAATAAAAACGCTCAATTTGTCACGCGCCATCTTCATTATCACATTCTCCATTCGTCATTTCTGGACGTGCACGTCGTGCAACGTGTACGTGTCCTTCACGTGCAGCGGGCCCTGGAACCTCTCGGCGGATGTAGGCGCCGACGCTGTCGAGGCGGGTGCAGGGAGGACGTAAAGCAACACGAGTGTTTGCACGATGAATGCAATGCGTCACCCGCGTGTGGAAATACTATCATTTCCTGCCACTAAATAATTTAAATAATTTATCGATGCAGGAATAATACACGCGTTAAAGCCAAAGCAATTTCATTGTCAGTTAATGTATTGCAAAAATAGTTGCAGGTATTTTTCATCTGGAGATTCCTGCACATCTGCCCCCCACACGCCCTCCTCCCCCTCCTACCCTCCCCCATGCATGTCATTGGACCCCCAGGCTGGAGGGGACGCCCGATAAATTTAGCGTCTACTTTTTTTTTCCAGATTTAATTAATAGCTTTGTGCTCCTTTGGGCTGTGCTGCAGCAGGGCCACGCTGTGCTGCTGTGCTGGCCCAGAATGAACTGCGTGGTGCAACCGTGACCTGCCTGACGTGTCTACCGAGACTCTACCGCAATGAGGGACAAAGGTGGTGGATGGCTTGCCGAGGCAGAGCTATTCCAGATCCTCTTCGTAACAAAGCTGTCATCACACGCACCCGCAGCAAGCCAG
>NC_087181.1:1762500-1825000 GCF_035594125.1 Scylla paramamosain | reverse complement strand
TCTCTCTCTCTCTCTCTCTCTCTCTCTCTCTCTCTCTCTCTCTCTCTCTCTCTCTCTCTCTCCCTTCCCTGTAGTTGAGCTGGGTTCCCCTACCTACGCATCACTCGTAATTACTTATCACTCACCTGGAGAGATGGAAAGCGAGCCCAGGTGAACGCGATCCCTTCACTTACACCCTCTAACCTTTCCTCCATTTTTTCCTCTCCTCTCCCATTCTCCTTCCTTAAGCTGATTTATCTAGTTTACTTTTTTTCTCTCTCTCCACCAGTAGTTTTCTCGTTCTTTATCTCTCCCCTTCCTTCTTCGTCTTTCTTCTTCTTCCTCTTCCCTGTAATTTCTCCTTGTCTCGTTTTCGTTCTCGTTCTTTTTCTCTCTCTCTCTCTCTCTCTCTCTCTCTCTCTCTCTCTCTCTCTCTCTCTCTCTCTCTCTCTCTCTCTCTCTCTCTCTCTCTCTCTCTCTCTCTCTCCCTTTCGCTCGCTGTTAATATTTCAGGTTACTTTTGCCCGTGTCTCTCTAATTCTTCCTGCCTCTGCCCTCCTACACCAAACATATCTACACAGTCTTCCTTTTATATCTAGTTTTTGTACGCAATTCTTTATTTTATGTTCCTGATTCATTTTCTCTCTCTCTCTCTCTCTCTCTCTCTCTCTCTCTCTCTCTCTCTCTCTCTCTCTCTCTCTCTCTCTCTCTCTCTCTCTGGTTACTTGAGCAAAGTCAGTTGCGTGATGATGAAATAAGCTAAGTCTATGGATATGCAAATGAAGCTTTTAACTTTATCAATATTTTATAGATACATTTTCCTTCACCGTTTTCAAATCAACTGCTCTGTCAAGTAATTTTCCTTTAATGAAATCACTCTTTGTATTATTCATTTTTTTTCCAATATTTTTGTAACCCATTATCTTTTCAGTCAAATCAATAACTTACTTCCTCATTAAATAACTTTCTATCAAAACAACTATTCAATCAGATCAACCACTTTCTTTCACCTTTAAAACTACGTTATTTCCACCACTCGCTTTCAATCAAATCAACCACTTTATGTCAACAGAACACAGCCATTCCATCAGATCAGTCACCTGCTTGTACCACTTACTATCAGATTTTCGGTGAACAAATAAAGCTAAACTTCTGCTTTAGAGAAAATCACGTCTGGTTTATCTGAGCAATTAATTATTATTTACAACACAACCGGCAGGATAATATGAAAAAAAAATTTGCTCTTATATTAAACCCCAGTCAGAGAGAGAGAGAGAGAGAGAGAGAGAGAGAGAGAGAGAGAGAGAGAGAGAGAGAGAGAGAGAGAGAGAGAGAGAGAGAGAGAGAGAGAGAGAGAGAGAGAGAGAGAGAGAGAGAGAGAGAGAGAGAGAGAGAGAGAGAGAGAGAGAGAGAGAGAGAGAGAGAGAGAGAGAGAGACGCAGACAGGCAGAGAAAATGGAAGAAAGAACGAAGTAAAAAATACAAAAAGGAAGAAAACAAGAGATGAATAGATAAAAATACAAAGGAAAAATAAAGGAGAAAGAGAACAGCACAAAGAAAAAACGTGAGAACGGTTCTGGAAAGGTAAAGGAGAAAATATGGAACAGGGAGGGAGGGAAGGAGGAAATCTGAAACTGGAGGTGGAGGGAAAGGCATTAGGGCCAGCCAGCCAGCCAGCCAGCCAGCCAGCCCACACACACACACACACACACACACACAAGGAAGAGGAAAGAGGGAGAGGGGAGGAGAAGGGGAGAGATGAGCGAGAAAGGTGAGGTGGGGAGAAGAGAGAGAGAAAGAGAGAGGGAGCGGCTAGAAAGAGGGAGAGAGAGAGAGGGACAGGGAGGAACGGGGTACGACAAACGACAACACTTGCACGTAACTTCATTCCGCTGTACTTTTTGGGGGCCTCAGAGTACGCCGTATACCACATCCACTGCACGTATTTTACTCTATTACTCCCCACGCAGCGAGCCAGGGACAGGACCAGCAGGAGGAGGAGGAGGAGGAGGAGGACCAGGAAGAGAACAGCAGAGGGGAAGAGGAAAGCTGAAAACAGGAATAGCAGAGAGGAAGAGGACAGAGAAACAGGAACGGCAGAGGAAATGGAGAAACAAAAACAAGTAAAGGAGAGAGTAATTAGAATAAAATAAAAAAAGAGAAGCAGAAAGGAAGAGACAAACAGGAACAGGAGGAAGGAGAAATAAGAGATAAAAACAAGAATAGCAGAGAGGACGAGGGTGACAAACAGGAACAGCAGAGGAAAAGGCAAAGGACAAGAACAGCAAGAACAGAACAGCCAAGAACAGTAGGAATAGGGGCTAGAACCAGAAACAGTAGAGAGGAAGATGAATAAAAAAAAATCAACAGGAAGGTGGAGACGAACAAACAATTACAGGACCCGGAACAAAAACAGGAAAAAGAATTACAAACAAGAAAAGAAACGGAAGGAAAAGGAAAACCAGAAACAAGAATAGAAGAAAATAGACAAACAGTAGAAACAAAAGAAAAAAAGAGCAGGAAAAACAGAGGAAAGGAAGAAGAACCAGGAACAACAAAGAGGAAAAGAAAAGGGGAAGAGGCTGAAAAGTAGAAGAAATAGCAGAACACTGAAGAGAAAGACGAGGAGGGAAACAGGAGAGGAAGGAGGACGAAGAGGAAGGAAGATAAGGAGCGAATGTGGACAAAAAGGAAAAGGACGAAGAAGATGAGAAGGAAGTAAGATAACAGAGAGCAAGGAGGAAAGAAAGAAGAGAACAAAGAGTAGGAGGAGGATAAATTGAGGACAAGAGGGAGGAAAGAGACGAGGGAGGAGTAAAAGGGGAAGGAGGAAGACGGAGAAGAACAAGGAGGATAAATGAGAGCAGGGAAGAACAAAAGAAAACGAGGGGAAATTATGAAGGCAATGAAGAACAAGAATGAGAAAACCAAAAATAAATACCAAAAAGAAAGAGACAAACGAAAATAAGGTAAGAAGATAAATGAAGAAAGCATCAGAGGAGGGAAAAGAGCTAAAAGAAGAAAACTAAATGGAAGAGGAGGAGGAGGAGGAGGAAGAGGAGGAGATAAAATAAGGTAAAAGGTAAAAACGAAAAGAACAAAAAGCATATTAAAAAAAAAAGAACCATACACGAAACACACAGAAGGGGAGAGAACAAAATAAATAAGAGAAAGAAAACAAAAAGGAAAAAAAGTCTGCTATGGAAGTAGGGAAAAGGGATGATGGTCAGGGAGGGGAGGAGGGAAGAGTGGGAGGGAAGTGGGGAGGGAAGGATGGGGCGCATACTGAACAGGTGTGATGTAAAGTGGCTTCTAACTAAATGGAAAGGTGATGTGGGAACGGTGGTGAGTGTGGTAGATGTTGTAGAGGGGTGAGGTGTGGTAGGGATGTGTAGTAGGGGAGTGTAGGACGGGGTGTGGTGTGGTAATAGGTGTGGTAAAAGTGTGGTGTGGGCGGTAGTGTGGTATGGAAGGGGTACGGTGTGGTAGAGATATGAATTGTGTGTGGTGTGGTAAGGGTGTAATGTGGAAGGGATGTGGTGTGGGAAATGTACGATGCGGTAGACGTGCTGTGGTAAGTAGTGGATGTGGAATGGAGAAAATAGGTAGCGAAAGTGGATTTGGATGGGAGTGTGGGCTGTGAGATAGTGTGGATGAATAAACAGTGTGATATGGGTGTGGATGGCGACTGGTGGGTGTGGGTGAGTGGTGAGGGGACGATTGGTAGTGGATCAAGCAGGATAATGAAACACAAAGAATAGAAAGGGGAAAAGAAGGGGAGGAAGAAGAAAGGGCAAGAGACAAAGGGAAACCCGCGGGATAACAATGCGAGGGGGAAAAAAACGGCGCGTATAATGTACAGCTAAAACAATAATATGTAAAAATGTGATGTTTTTTCTCCCTCCCACCAGGTTCTCTGACTAATTAATGCTGCACTACAGTCAGATAATATTCCCCGTAGAAAATTAATGGACTGCATTAAATTTTATAACATACAAAATAAGATACACGTATAGTGGAGGACTGCAATGTACGGGGATACTCCTGCTTTCCATAAAAATAGGTGAAATAACAAAAAAGGAAAAAAAAAGCGACGGATAAATAGCGAAATACGAACACTAATAGTAATGGCGACACAAACAATAACAACAGAAATGAACAAGGAAAAGGAAAGAATCTGACACAGTAGCAAGTTAATACAAACACTAATGATGATACAAGCAATATTATCAGTATGGCTAAGACGAACAGTACTAATAAGAACATTAATGAAAAGAGGAAAGGAAAAGAAATATACAACAAATAACAACAATAACAGCAACAACAACAGTAATGGACAAGGAAAAAGAAAAGGATACAAACAATACTGACGATACATGCAATATTATTAGTAAGGCTAAGACGAACAGCACTAATAACAACATTAATGAAAAAAAGGCAAGGAAAAGAAATATATAAAGTGACAAATAATAATAAAAAAATAAATCAATAAAAACATACTTTACTGGACGCGAACATGAAACACAGCAAAACAAGAACATACCAACCACTGCTGAGTTACGCACATTCCATTACGATAAATCAAGTCGATACAGAGATAAGAAGAAAAACAACAAGTCTGAATCCAATGGCGTTGCAGGAGACGAGGAGACGAGGAGCGATTGCGCGGCGAGGACCGAGAGCGAGAGTGAAGGGTTGAGGTGATGGAAGAGGAGGAGGGAAGGTTGTCGAGGCAAGGAGAGGGCGAGCCATGAGAGGAGGGAGATAACACGTGATTAAGGAAGTGGGGAGGCTGTAAGAAATGACCTCTCACACGAAGGGAAATTGAGAAGGAGGGAAGAAAAAGGGGTGATGATTCAGGATTGAGAAACAGGGGAAATAAGATAGATGGGAGGAGAGAAGAGGGACAGACGCAAAAGTAAACAAAGGGAACTGGTTAATGAAGGAAGGACTAGATAAGGAAAATGCGAAGGGGAAAAAACGATTAATTCAAAAATATATGAGCGCTAACATTTAAATAGTAAATGAAGTGATACTATACTGCATACAGATAAGGTTTGTGTTTATCTCCTGGCACATTTCAGATAAGGTGGTGGATAAATGACTTCTGCGAATGAAACGAACCGAACCGAACGAATGCAGTGACAAAAAGTGACGATTATACAAAAGTCCGTTGATTAAGTAAGTAAAGTGCAAATTAAATGAGCGTTAAAGAAGCACAAAGACTGAGAACAATGAAGAACACGAAGAATAACAAGAAAAGGATTGAGATTTGTATACAGGAAAATAAAATCGTTGGCTTTAAAATAATTCAACGATTAAGTCAAGAGCAAATGTACGCACTGACGTCAAACACACACACACACACACACACACACACACACACACACACACACACACAATCACCCCTCATCACTGCAGCTAAGAATAAAAGAGTAAACAGAATACATTTGGCATACACTGAAGAGGACTGCCATGCCTCCCTCTCTAACCCTCTGACCCCTCTCTTCCCCCTCACTCCCACCCTCACCCCACGCTACTGCCCCGCCCTCCTGCCGCACCCTTCCTGGACCCTCACTCTCCCTCCCTCCCTGCCTACCTGCCTCCCTCCGATGAAGTCTGCCATTAGAATGAAATCAGAGGACCGCTGCGTGTGCCGGCCAGACAGGTTGACAGCCACGCAGATTCCCACTCCAATTTTACCTCAGTTATCATGTACTCCCCCCTCTCTCTCTCTCTCTCTCTCTCTCTCTCTCTCTCTCTCTCTTGGTGCACCTGACTGACTGACTGACTCTCTCTCTCTCTCTCTCTCTCTCTCTCTCTCTCTCTCTCTCTCTCTCTCTCTCTCTCTCTCTCTCTCTCTCTCTCTTCCCCCTCCTTCCCTCCCTCCCGAACCCACCTCTTCCTCATGCACTTTTCTATTTTTTTCTGACTTTTTTTTTACATTTTTCATTGGTAATTTTTTTTTGTGATTCTTCCATTTGTAGTACGAGGTCCTATCTCTCGCATTTATTTGTTATTCTGGATGTGTGTGTGTGTGTGTGTGTGTGTGTGTGTGTGTGTGTGTGTGTGTGTGTGTGTGTGTGTGTGTGTGTGTGTGTGTGTAAAAACTGGGTGCTGATATTATTTGTGTTGCTGTCTAACTCTGGCAACCTAAAAACCAAGATGAGAATGCGCTGTCGTTTACTTAAGTGTTTCTGTCAACTTAAGTCTGCTCTCTCTCTCTCTCTCTCTCTCTCTCTCTCTCTCTCTCTCTCTCTCTCTCTCTCTCTCTCTCTCTCTCTCTCTCTCTCTCTCTCACACAAATACGGCACCACTCACTCACTCTCTCTCTCTCTCTCTCTACCTTCATCACAGTGATCATATTTCCTTTTAATAAAATACCTCCATCAACATCACAGGCAATACCGATAATGGGTTTCGATACCACGCCTCATCTGCCTCGTCTGACATCCGGGAGAGGGAGAGGATCAAGACGGAGCAAAACTAATGGAGTATAAGCGCGTCCTCCTCATGCCATCCACACCTCGCCTCCAACGCAGAATATTCCACATCTCGCTGCACCTCCAGATGAGCCCAGCGTGAGAGCCTGTGTAGTGTGTCTAGATGAGGCGTGATCCTTCCGTGATCTTTCAGTCCTGAGAGAGTGAGCGGCGTACAGATTGCAATACAGATCTGGCCAATACAGGCTGGCTTCATTAGCGGGAGTAAGGATCACACTCTGAAATACTTGCTTGTTCCCCGACTAGTTTCAAAAGTCCTAGATGAATTTTTTTTTGTGTGTTTTTTTTTAGATTTCTGTGACAAATTAACAAGCTTTCTGGACTATGAACAGGAGAGACACTCTTGAGAACCTAGATAATTATCACCGCGGCCTTAGAAAATAGTCGTGGTAAGAAAGCAGAGGGTTTCTGAATACCAGCATGAATGCAGTGATCAGTGCTAACCTGACGCCAGCCTGACCCGCCAAGCTGACCTGCCAACTTGACCAGCCAGCCAGCTTGACCAGCCAGCCTGACCCGATGTCCACCTGTTGGAAGTGCCGCGAGCCAGGTGGGTCTAAGTGGTGTTCAAATATTCATTAAGTGGCACAGTCTGCGCGCCACCTTGTGCTGCAGGCTAATGGCGGCTCTCAAAACGTAGGGTCCTCACCTTTTCTTAGTTCGGTGTTATCACACTAATTTTTAATCTTAAAATGGATCCCCGTGGCGCCATCTGCGGGTTCCCAGGGCGCTGGTGCAGAGCTGGCGGCTCCCTGATGGCGGCGAAGGGAGGACACTTTCTACTTTTTAATATTTTCTTTTTCCCCCGCAGCTTGCAATCCAGGTCACGTATGGCCGCGGGAAGAGACATTTTTTCCTATTCATACATTCGGGGACGCTCGTTTAAACTGCATTCCAAGATGGGGCCTCATGACGCCCCATCCGCCCCATCGCCCATCCCGCGCGCCCGCTCACGCACGCCCTTCCCACCGCGTCAACACTCCCCACCACTTCCCAGACACGCGCCGCGCCGCCCGACCAGCGCCGACCACCCGACCGAAGAATCTATCCAATCACACCGAGCGAAAGTGTTTTGAAGGTATGTGTGTGTGTGTGTGTGTGTGTGTGTGTGTGTGTGTGTGTGTGTGTGTGTGTGTGTGTGTGTGTGTGTGTGTGTGTGTGTGATAAAATGTATGATATATGTTTGTATGTTAGTATATATTGATATGCAGATTAAGAGTAACCATATTTCCCAGTTTTAAGGAACATTAAAAATGCTTCCATATTATTAAGCGTGGGACAAAATTATCTCAATCTGACGCATTAATACACTGTATATACAGATTTCAAAATAATCAAATAATGGCGAGATACGAGAAGTGATTACATAATAACAAAAAGGCAATTAATGGTAACTATATCATTGTAATTATCCCTGGCCTCATAATGGGGAAAATATTCTATGAAACAATACGAGAAAATTTTAAAAATTGCATAAGATCGATGAGGTTCTTTCGCAGACAAGCGGACAGGCGAATAGGTAGAGTCAGGCAGGCAGACAGGCAACACACAGAAGCACTCCGTGTGGTGCAGGATAGCCACACACCGGCACAGCCCGGCAAGCAGCAAGGCCGGGAGGAGGAAGGCGCGGCCAAACAGGTACATTAAACACCCACAGTATTTCAGGAAGAAGCTCCCTGAACGCCCCCGCGAGACTGGCTCAACTGGGGTTTAAGGTGAGGAGAACAGACTCCTTCATCTTTTGCCATTCCCAAGATTGTTCTCATATATTGCCGCGCGGCCCCGAGGGGGAGCGAGGAGGTGCGCAGGTATTCAGCTGTCAGATGCGGCTAAATGTGTGTTTTGTTTATGATATCTGGGAGGCCGCGACGGGAGGAGGCGGCGGGTTTATGCTGTTTGCACACGCAAAACGGCAAATATTGGCTTGCTTTACGGATCCTTGACACGCCAGCCGCCGAATGTGTGTTGAGGCTCAGCCCGAGGTGTCGCGTGATGCTCACAGGCACGCACATGCGCGCGCGCGCGCGCACACACACGCGCGCACACGCACGCACGCACGCACACACACACACACACACACACACACACACACACACACACACACATTATAACACGCTTAAAGATTAAACCTATAGTAGTAATAAAAGGGCTGAAGTATGGACTGGTAGCCACAAAATACACGTTAGAAGAAAGAGAACATACTGACAACATAATACAAAATACGGACTGTGAAATAGAAAAAAAAAATTACAGAAAACACCGAAAACTAATATTATCATCACTATATGCATAAGCTCGGAGAAGAACAAGTGCCTTTAATCCGATGATCCGTTTCGCTCGAGGTTAGTCATCATTCAGTCTCCAGCAGTCTGTGTGCTCTCAGCTACAGTCTTCACTTTCTGTGGGTTACAAGAGCCGGCGTGGGAGGCGCGGCGATCACGCGCACCACTATAACCTTCACTGCCTCCCTCGCGCCGCAAAACGTGACAGACAGGTGTTAGTCGCGCAGGAATATAAATTTCATCCAAGTTAAAAATATAATATCTGTCGCATGCGTGTCAAATATTTACCGCCACTGTTTACATCGGAATTTTCAATTTTCATTCTCCGACTGAATTTAACGCCACGCTTTTCAAGTTTCGTTCTTTTTCAGTATTTTTAGTACCATTTTATTTTATCCTTTAAGAATGGAAGGAATTAGGGAAGGTGAAGCAAGAATTCCAAGACGACAGCGGTACAAGAATAGCAATGGCCTCAGGCGAGGTGCAGCAGCAGCAGCAGCAGCAACAACAACAACATATTAAAAACTGAAAGAGAAAACTTGCCGTGGACAAGTCAAATCTTGCTATTTAGCCAAGAAGTTTAAGCTGCGGAGGCAATTCAAGGACAAAGGAAATGAAGGGAAAAATTAAGCCATCCGGCCGTTCCCGAAGGCCATGCCGAGTCATAACACACAATGAAGAGTCACAAACATAAGAAGAGACACGCTGTAATCACCGAGCGGCGCCTGTGAAGCGAGAGCAAATCCTGTTAAAATATCCAGTACAACAAGAGTGACAATTTTACTTGCCGTGCGCGCTGAGCTTAAACTACACGTGCGTGGCGGCGGTAGGAGGGGGAGAGAGAACACCGCCTGCAAAGGGAGTAGAGGCCGTCCCTTCATAGATTCCATTTGCAGCCTGGCATAACGTGGGACTCTGAGCTTTAAGAGACCATCAACAATGAGGCTGTGTGTCCGGGCGGCAGTTGGAGAGCAAGGTAAACAGGGGGCCCGAGTGCCGTCCTTAATTAGTTAGACCTCACCGGGGCTCCGCAAACACGAGGAGACATGTCGCCAATCCCCGTGTGTTTTCCGGTGGGTGTCATCCGAAGGGCGAGGCGAGGGCGAGACGAGGGCGAGGGTAAGTAAGCACGGCGGTGAGAGAGAGGGGAGAGAGAGAGAAAGGGGAGAGTGAGGAGAGACCGAATGGGGAGGGAGAGGAGGGTAGGGAAAGGGGCTTAGGAGGAATAACAGGCAGAGTAACACTTGAACAAAAGGGGAAAAGGTAATGGAGGTTTAGGAATGGTGAGGTGAAAGGTAAGGGAAAGGAAATACGTGAGGAGGAAGAAAGGGGAGATGGGATAAAGAGAATAACAATGAGATGTGGTTTGTGTGTGTGTGTGTGTGTGTGTGTGTGTGTGTGTGTGTGTGTGTGTGTGTGTGTGTGTGTGTGTGTGTGTGTGTGTGTGTGTGTGTGTGTGTGTGTGTTAGGAAACCGAGTCGTGGGGAGAAAAAATATGCATACACGCACTTACGCAAACGCAAACACACACACACACACACACACACACACACACACACACACACACACACACACACACACACACACACACACACACACACACACACTGAAAAAAAAAATCATAGGCGCAAAAAACCGTGAAAGGGAGCAAAGAAATAAATAACAGTCCAGAGAGAGAGAGAGAGAGAGAGAGAGAGAGAGAGAGAGAGAGAGAGAGAGAGAGAGAGAGAGAGAGAGAGAGAGAGAGAGAGAGGGCGGGCCAGTCAGGTAAGAGTCATGGGTGAGGGTAATGAGTAAAGCGAGGGGCGAGGGTGCTGGTGAGAAGTGGGTGTAATATGTGAGGCGGCGTGTGATGTTTGAGATGGGCGGCCTGGGTAAGGAGGGCGAGAGAGGGCCTTGAGAGTGCTTGTAAATTATCAGTCAGGAGGAGGAGGAAGAGGAACACAAAGGAAGAACAACCAGCAGCAGACTTGTTGGCTACGTGATGTAAAGGTGTTAGATAGTAAAGGTGAACAGATGAGAGTAAAGAAGAGGGGAATGAGGAGCACGAGAAAGAGGACGAGAACAAAGAGTCTACTTCTAAGTTAGGACGAGGAACACGATAAGAACTAATAGCAGCAGACTTGTTGGCCATTACGAGGCTGTCTAAAGGTGTATGATGGTAAATAAGTAAAGGAGGAGGAGGAGGAAGTAAGGAGAAAGAAGAGCGCAAGAAAGAGGATGAAAGGAAGGAAGAGTAGGGGATGGTAAAATAGGGTTAAGTGAGAGGCTGCTGACATCGTGAATTTCTCTCTCTCTCTCTCTCTCTCTCTCTCTCTCTCTCTCTCTCTCTCTCTCTCTCTCTCTCTCTCTCTCTCTCTCTCTCTCTCTCTGTATATATTTATCTGCATCTATTAATTTCATCTTTATTTATCTTTGTCTATGTATCTATGTGTATACATCACTGTACCACCACTACCACCACCACCGCCACCACCAGGTCCACCTCGTGTTATGTCTATTGCGTGATTCGAGTTAAGTGCACTTTGGTAATGACAACTGTTTCATGTCCTCTACAGTCTTGGTGGGGGCGCGGCACGGCCAATATCGCATCAGGAGACAAGGCGTTCCCAGGTAATGGAGATATTGATACTCCACTTCAGACTAACGGGGGCAAACAGCTCTCAGCGGCGCCCACCACCAGACAAATGATAAAATAGTAAAAAGAAAAAAAAAAGTAAAAAAAAAATAGGAAAAATAGTTAATCTAGCAGTACATGGGTGGTTAGTGTTATAAAATAGTTAACAATGGAGTAAAAATAGTTAATGAAGCAGGTAAATGGATGGTAAACGGTATAAAATTGTTAATCCAGTAATAATAAGAGTTAATTTAGTACATACACGGATAAACTAGTCAATCCAATAGGTACGTGGATTAGAAATGGCATGACAGTTAATCCAGTAAGTATTTGGATTAGCAGTAGCATAAAATAGTTAATCCAATACGTATATGAATAGTCAATGGCATAAACTACTTCATTCAGATGGTATTAAATAGTTAACCCAGTATTTACGTTGACTGACAGTGTTAAAAGCAAGTTAATCCAGTAAGTAGGTAGATGGATAGGTCGGCATGAAACAGCTAATCCAGGAGGTACGTGGCTTGACAGTGGCGTAAAATAGTCAATTAAGTAGACAAATAACAGTTAATTCAGCAGGTAGGTAAATAAATTGACTGACAAAATAGTTAAGTCACATGGATTAGCAGTCATATAAAACAGTTAATCCAGCAGGTACATGGATAAAACAGTTAATCCAGCAGGTAAGTCCATGGATTGCCAATGGAATATTTAGCGCGGGCATAACAGTTAAGGGCGGCCCATCTCAGTGAGGACCCGCACAGGACGCCGCCCAATACTAGCGCCATCACCTTCGTTTTTCATCCGCACTTTTCCCTCGCGTGGCGGCGCCGGACTCCCGCTCACCTGGATTACTCGCTCCGTTTATGGGCAGTGAGAGTTCGTAATGGCAGGCCGTTTTCGAGGCAGGTGTGCTGAGGGTCCCTTCTCCCTCCCTTCTCCTCCCCCCTGGTCACCTACACCCACACCTACACACCTACACCCGCCATCTCCATTCCACGCGGCGTTTCCCCAACATGCACCCAACATCTACACGAATGCCACCCCCAGCCCCCTTTCCTGTGTTAGGCGCATTAAGTATCTACTGTAACTTTTATTTCACGTGTTCCTTCCTTCCCCATCTTCTCTGTTTCCCCTCTTCCCCTCTGTTCCCCCCTTCCTCATCTCTCCCTCCCTTCCATCCATCCACCACCGCCACTACTACCATCCCCACCTCCCAATTTTCGTGTTGCATTACCCCCGGTACCTATTTACCTCTGCCACACCATTCCACGTGCTCCTTGTCTCCCTCTCTCTTCCCTCCCTCTCCCCCAAGACAGGTAAGCGTGAGGGCGGGGCGCAGGTGTGTCAGACTCTCACCGTTAGCACCTCTTGCCCCGGTTGTAGCGCGCTGCCTTTATTAACCTGTATATTAATCTTACGCGGTGGTTAATTTCAGGCGCTTGCTATGTTATTATCTATTAAATCAAGAGAACTGGCTCGTTAACCACGCGCCTCACCTTCCCGCGCCACTAACTAGGGTAACATGCTCGTTCCTCCACGTAAGGACCCGACATTACTTGCCCGAGATCAACTATATTTGCGGCATAAGTATATCCTAAACAAGAATTTTATTAGTCTCCGTACCCTCAATTTACGTTATTTATTCGGCATACAAGCACTAGTTAGATGCACACGCCTCCCTAAGTGGCGCTCCCTACAGCGGTGGTGTCCCTGCTTCTGCTGGTGGTTATGAATTCCTAAGTGTGATTGTATTTCGTGCTTATGCTAATTTCACCTCACGACTGCCGAGTACTTTCTCTTACATTTATGGCACATGTACTTTATTTTGTGATGAAAATACGTTTGTTTGTGCTGACGTGACTATTTCCAGAGTTCGATTTTTAAGTCGTTCTTCTAGACTAACCGTTACGGAACAACGAGGATGCTTAACATGTAAAAAAAAGAAATCGTTCTTTAGTAATGAAGTCACATACTCGAAGTACTCACAATGTTCAATTTTTATGTTCAATTTCTATGTTCTAATTTCTATATCTCAGATTTAGTTGTTGCGAAACCTTAGCACATAAACTTAAGATTCGTACGAAGTGATAAAACTATTTTAGTTACTGCGTTACTTCAGTGTACGTAAGTGTTGCGCTACTCTTCCAGAGTACGCGGAAGGGAAGAGAAAGGACCGAATGGAATGAAAGGGACACACTCACTGAACAGAAAACCAATTGTTGCGCCCTAAACCTGCAACCTGAGAAAGTAATGCTACAGTTTACGAGCGGCGGCGCCCGTCTCGCTGCCTCGGGAGAAGCAGATGACTGGAGGGAAGTCAAGATCAAGATTGGATAGCAGGAAATTGGGCAACAAAGAAGTTATAGCGAAAGCTCTTACGCAAATGAAGGAGGGCGAGGGTGTGGAGTGGAGTAGACAGACTGGTGTGGCTGACACTGAGAGACACAAGGAAACATTGCAGCGCCTTGAGTTCTGGGAGGTCTGGCGGGGAAACTAAATAACAATGGCAGTTAGCAACCTGGACTCCTGAATTTTTTAGAGGCTGAAATGGAAGACACGACGAGAAAATGTCACCCACTAAAGGTTGTGGAGACAGAGGAGGGAAGGCTATTAGAATAGGGAGACAAGTGGTCGGTCCTGGTCGTAAACATATATTCTGTCCTGTCAGTAGTGTGTCGCCTCTGGACACAACGAGGTGGAGGTGTTTCTACCACTGCCTCTCTGAGAAAAAGAAGAAATTTGGGCTGTAGTATTTCGATTTTCTGTGCTATTGTTTTCATGTTACCGAGTCTTTTGGCAACGTCCAGTGCACTGAGAAGACAAAGTTTGTTAAAAAGGCATATATGAGCATTCTACAGATTGTCATTAACCAGTATGTGGAAGAAAATGTCCAAGATCTGTTTGGTTTGCCCTTAAACTATCAGAGAGAGAGAGAGAGAGAGAGAGAGAGAGAGAGAGAGAGAGAGAGAGAGAGAGAGAGAGAGAGAGAGAGAGAGAGAGAGAGAGAGAGAATTCTGGGGAACGCATATAAATTTATTATCTTTTCATGAATGGCCAACAAGAGAGTTTAGGAATATGTGGCGTGTCAGGGGAGAAAATGGATATAATATTCATACAGAATCCATGATAATATATTTCTCTCTCTCTCTCTCTCTCTCTCTCTCTCATCCTCTCTCTCTCTCTCTCTCTCTCTCTCTCTCTCTCTCTCTCTCTCTCTCTCTCCACTTTAAACTAAGTATGGAGATCTTTTCATTGATCACATCACGTCACAGTTCCTTACTTTCTATACTATCATCGAGCAGATTACGATTACGTCTCTCGCTGCACATTTCTCTAAAAGCTTCTTTCTAGTCAACCGGCATATTATTACTACTGTAGATGACCGCCGCTGTTTCTCCAAATGAAAAATAGTGACGTCCCACAAAACCACACAGTGCTTTCTTGCATCCATCCGTGTCTTACTAGAACGTATATCGTATCGACTCTTACGTATAAAACTATCCTGCTCTTTTCCATAGATACTTATCAGATGGGACTCTCAAAACAGCACTTTAACACTGTAATACTTTATTATATTGCCAGAATAAATTAAGTCTCCATAATAAAGTAGGCAATGGACAGACACACTGTCACACGCAAAGTTTTTGGAACAAGGATAAAAAAAAAAAAACTTAATAACCAATATTTTTTTTTATAGAGAACTCGTTACGGTGACCTTGATCATTACGAAACCTTTCATACCGTACAAAATAACTGGTCTACGGATGAATTACAATAAAAATCATGGTTAAAGAAAAAGAAGACTGACAAAATATGTTGTTAAATTTTGAAACAGGAAGGACAGGCCATACATGAAATAAAACCGTAAATGAGCTAACTCGCTGAACACGCTATGGATCGCATAATTTCTGATCCTCTTCTATCTCTAAAAAGAAGGAAAAACATGTGAATCCCAGTGCATCAAATATGACCCATCCACCAGGTCTTTCGAAATGAATTTATCCCATCTATCTCACTAACATTTGACTGACTTCGTCTTCTAAACTTTTCACTACATCGTACCAAAAACTTGCACGCCGCATCTCAACTCTGCAAATCAGATTTCATGATGATCGATTTTCTACATCGTCTCCGTTAATTATTATTCTTCCCTCACAGATGTTCGCTCAATAAAGTCTTCTCTATCCATGTGAGATGTACACCTCCCATGCGTGTGGAAGAGTTACCCACACACTACATCCAGAGAGGATAAAATGTAAGGACCTCTGCTCTTATTAAGTCCTATCCATGTTTTTGTTTCGTGTCTTCAGTTTCGGAAACATCGCGCTGTTATGTATAAAGCAAGATTATAATATTTTCAGAATTATATATATATATATATATATATATATATATATATATATATATATATATATATATATATATATATATATATATATATATATATATATATATATATATATATATATATATATATATATATATATATATATATATATATATACGTATATATATACATATATATATATATATATATATATATATATATTTTTTTTTTTTTTTTTTTCGGATAAGTTTCTTTGATGCCCGTCTTGTACCCGTGACTGCATTACATGTTTCTCTTAATTTTCTCTCCTTCTGTCCATCTGACTAATGCAAGAGTTAAACAACGTTTTACCTCTTAAACCTTGTGTCCATCTGACTAATGCAAGAGTTAAAGTCATTTTACTCTTAAACCTTGTTACCTCTTAAACCTTGTGTCCATCCGACTCATGTAAGAGTTAAACAGTATCTTATCTGTTAAGCCTTGTGTCCATCTGATTAATGCAAGAGTTGAACAATGTTTTACCTCTAGAATTAATTTCAACAAGGATCTAACACCCTGCATTGTTCCACCTTTGTTCACCTTCTTACGAAATATCATTCCTATACAATAGAAGTATCAAGAATCTTGGCGAGTTAAAAACAAAGCTTTTTTTTTTTTTCAAATTCTCCTTTTGTTTACCTTTAAAGATTTTTTTTTTCTCTTCCCCTTATATATTCTATTCGTGGCCTGTGTGTAGGACAAAAAATAAAATGGCATTCTGAGCTATGTCCAAAAACGGCCTTGTGAAATAAACATGGAGCTGACTAGACCTTTTCTGTTTTGTCAACATTTTTCACAGACTCGCACAGAATAAAGTAATGCTATTTTTCTCATCCTTCACTTCTCTCTCCCTTCGTCCTCCACCCGTCCACCTTCCGCTAAAAACAAACCCTCGTCACAAAGAATTTAATCCGGGAAGCAAGAAAATTCCTATTTGATATATATTTTTCCTTTGAGGAACACAACCAGGACAGAAAACAAGAGAAAATATGTGTCCCGGAGCAAATTCCATCGATCTTACCCCGTCGACAGCTGGCGCAAGTTTAAATCCAAAGCCCCGAACTGGAGCCTTGGACTGATCTTTACTAACGCAACTTGAAATGAGACGAGGATACATAGGTGCGTCCATCCACCTTCCTGTCTGTGTTCTCGGTAAAGGCATTCGTCATGCTAACTTTTTTTTAGGGGGGGAGGGGTTGTTTTTATCCCAGTGTTAAGTAATTTTCTTCACGAGTTTCAAAGTGTGTTCTAGGGAATTGTAAGTTGAACATCTGCCTGTGCCCGTATTCCTTTGTGTGTGTGTGTGTGTGTGTGTGTGTGTGTGTGTGTGTGTGTGTGTGTGTGTGTGTGTGTGTGTGTGTAAAACTTCACAGAGTAATATTTACCAATCTTATAAAACAACTGTGTAATTCATTCCTCTCTCTCTCTCTCTCTCTCTCTCTCTCTCTCTCTCTCTCTCTCTCTCTCTCTCTCTCTCTCTCTCTCTCTCTCTCTCCATACCCGTCCCAAAATGAAAAAGTGACAACATAGCCAGTTACTGTAGCTATACACAGATATATCCCCCAGATCCTGTTTTCTCCCCTCCCTTTCTTTCCTATAAACTTTCTCCCTGTTCTTCAAGTGGGATCTCCTCTGCCCCAGAACTCACGTGCCTCAGCTCCCGCCCATCCCCTTTTTGTCCTGCCCTAGTAAGCCACTCCCTCAGGCGCGGAAACAAATCAAGCTCGGTTCCTGCATCCACCTGCCGCACATTCATCTCGACTTACAATTCGCACCGCACGGGAAACACAAAACTCACCCAAGTAAATTTCAAGTCACTTTCGCCCCGCACCTTGCTACGCACCATGGGAGACCTGTCATTGGCAAAGGGAGGAAGGAGTGAAGGACAAAGTGGCAGGGACTATAAAGAAAAGAAACAGAAATATAACCAAGAATGAGTTGAGGAAGACGTCTGAGGAAGCGTTGTGAGTCTAAAAAAAGGGAGATTTTTTTTTTTCAGTTCGAGACACATGGACAGGTAGCGCACAGTGAAAGATGTGATGAATAAAGAATACAAAGAAAGCAGGAGACGTTGAATAAATATGATATACGAGGAAACAAAGAATCCTATTGGTATTTGAGGAAGCACGATATGGCAGCCTCAGTAACAGCTAGAATTTCACGAATAGTAGTCATGGCATGGTCTATTTTTATATAAGAGGATCCTTGGGTAACGGTAAAAGCAAGTATGAAATGAAAGGCCAATAAAGGTACCACTCCCCAAAGACAAAGAAAAAAATAAAAATAAGTCCGGAATTATGAAGAACAGTGTTTTGACAAAAAATTACAAAATTGCTAACGAAAAAAAAAAATGAAGGCATGAAAGGGAAATTAAAGTATACGAAAAGAAAAGATACAGAGATTCGAGGAAGCAGAATGTAATAGCAATAAGATCAGTTACAATTTCAGACACAGTAGACAGGAGCGAAAGAGATGAAAAATGACGAACGTGAAAGCCCCTGAGTGTAACCTGGACCAAACCCCAGCGAAGGTGCGAGGAAAGAGACAAAGAGAGAATAAAGGAGAGCGGGAGAGAAATGCTCGGTGGAGTGAGTGGATGCGTGGGAAAAATCAGACTGAAATGCGAATACCGTGGGAACATAAAAAACGGGAAGAGTGCTAAGTGAGGAATTACTGCAGGCGTGGCGCGCGTAACTGTGGGAAATAAAAGGCTTGAGCGTGAATGGGAGAGTGTTCTGGGAGGATGAAGGACCAGCGAGGCGAGGCTGCAGTGTGGCGAGTGTGTGGCAAGGATATGGTGAGCTTTTGGAGAGTATGTGGAGAGTGTTCAACGAGTATGTGGCGAGTGTTTGGCGAGTATGTGGCGAGTGTTCAACGATTATGTGGCGAGTGTTTGGCGAGTATGGGGCGAGTGTTTGGCGAATATGGGGAGAATGTTTGACGTGTAAGTGGTGAGTGTTTGGCGAGTGTGTGGTGAGTATGTGATATGTGGACAGTATCTCGCTAGTATGTGATGAGTTTTTTGGCGTGTGGTGAGTGTGGCAATGTGCAGCGAGTGTTTGAAAGGTTGGTCGCTAAAAAAAGGTTTAGGAGAAAATCTTATGACTGCCCGTGGTGAAGTAATATGCATAAATATCAAGAAAGCTAGATGGTAGTAAAAGTGAGAAAAATGTCTAAATTTTCTGCTTTCTTGTGAAGATTTTGCATTTTTTTACAAATTTCAAATACGTGTTAACATTCCTAAGATGTAAGCAGGAATATTACACAAAAGTATACTGCTTCCCTCACAAAACCAGGAACTAATGGCAAAACAACGAAGCTCAAAGCACTAACTAATGGTATATTATGTTTCTGATAGATTGAACCATATAAGTGTGTGTGTGTGTGTGTGTGTGTGTGTGTGTGTGTGTGTGTGTGTGTGTGTGTGTGTGTGTGTGTGTGTGTGTGTGTGTGTAGCAGCAAGCACCTCCACTAATCACAGCAACACGGTACATTTCACAGCAAATGAGCGAGTCTTGGCGCCACGCACACTACTTAATGAAGGAAAATGCATCGCCACAAAGCAATGGTTCGCTCCTTCTATAGACCTCGTAATGGCCCGAGCTGGTCCAGGCTGCTCTGTGCCCGGAGCCATTACACTCCCGGGTTACAATGGCGAGCGTCACGCAGCCCTGCCACCACTCTCTCTTGGCCTGCCTGGTGTGCTGCCTGCTGGGTCGGGATGGCGCGCTGATAAATCGTCATCTATACATACTTGAGAACGTGAACCACAAAGAACATTGATCGGTTCTATCCTTAGACCTTCTTGACTTTCGCGGTGAAATATTTTATCACCATTTTGATCATTATTCTAAGATACCGCCCCAAACCCCACCCCCCCCCTTGCCCCTGAATGCTGGTGAACAATGAAAGTGACGCATCTTTTATGTCGCTATTTTCTCCAAAGCGATCTCAGGATTCATCACTCGCCGAGGAGACAAATATAAGTCGGGAAAGCGTCGAGGGACGCAAAAGCACTTTTCTCACAACTACCGACACTTATTACACCAAACTACCGCCCTGAGAGGCGCCAGATCTCCTCGTAAGTCACGTCCTGGAGAAGGTGATAAAGATGCCTTGCAGGAGCCCCCGGAGGCTATATGAAGGAGTATTTTACCGAGTTTTTATATGCCAGATCCCCAACGTGATGTTACTCCTGCGTCCTCCTCACCAATTCGCCAAAACCTGCAAAACACATTTCCCTTTTTGCTTGAGTCGCACCATTTTTCATTTTCGTGACTCCTTCTGAGGTTCACCCTCTCTGCCCGGAAAGGGAGTGCTGGCTAAGTCAGGTTAAGCTCAATACACGAGACACGCGAATCCCTGACGCCAAAAGTGCTCCAAATGCCACCCATGATCCGCCTCCAGCCAGCGCCGGTAAGGAGTCTCCGAACTGATTCCTGTCACGCGGCGCCATCAACTTAATTTTACGGTGTGTCGCTCTCAGATTCATACGTCTGGAGTCACCTGAGTGGAATAAAGCATACAGATGACTCCCAGCCGCCACTCTTATGTCATAAAAGGTGATCTTGATCCCATCCCTTCGTCGCAGGCCGGTTTCATGTTGCTATTTACATTTTGTTGCCTGAGAAACATGGCGCCGCGCTCGCCACAACAGCTGCCAGTTACGAGGCAGCGGCAGGGAAGAGGGGAGAGGTGGCCGCGGCTGAGGGAGACGCGGGCAGCATTATTTACCGCACATTACAGAGCCACCACGAGGAAATCGCACCTCTACAAGGGACCTGAAGTACACTTGTTGATGAGTTTCGAGCCTTGACCTCTTGCCTGCTGTGGCGTCAAGTTTAGTAAAATAGTGAAGTGAAACCTTGGAGGACAGTTTCGACATCAATGAAAACAAAGGAATGATCTAGTACTTTGAATCTATCAACGTCTTACATTCATAGTCAGTAATATCTTGTAAGATTACTCTAACGAGATGGAAAAAGTCAAAAAGGTCATTATCTTCTATTAATACTTGTTTCTGGTGAAGAAGCTGACGAGTTATTCCCTTTAAAAACACAACCAACGCATGGCAGTGAAAATAAAACCTTGACATACTTGTAGCAAAACTTCGGGCCGAGTTATTGTAAAGAAAGAATTGCTGAGCCAAGACAGCAACGGGCGCCATCTGGCCCTTGAAGCCTCAACAGGTGGGGCTGGGCTGCTGTTGCTGCTGAGTCAACCACACGAGGCAGCGAAACGGGAACGTCCTTTCACCGCCGCCAAAGAAGCAGGAACTCTTAGAAGCAATACGGTGGTGCAGGCCACTCAGCCCACCACACTTCCCGCCTTGCCCGGGAGGAGCAACAAAAAGACAAAATATCTAGAAAAGAATAATGATTTGCAATAAAAACAAAGCACAAATACTACGGAGGCAGCGAATAATGTAACCTAAAATATAACCCACCAAAAACTCAATATCGTATCAAAAGAATCGCAAGGCATTTATATATTCACAAAAAAAATCGAGGTTCTGATATTATTTGACTAATATGACTCGGTTTGCTTATTGGTTTCTCTTTCCGAGAGTCGCGGCACCAGCAGGAAACTTATGACGGAGAAGACCTTTTAATAAATCCAACAAAGGGATGCGGGAGGCGGCCTGTGCTGTGCTGGGAGGGCGAGGGAGCCGCGGATACACTGCGGCTCCCAGTCCTCCCAGCCCAGAAGCTCCAGGCAATGATATATCGACGTGTCTTTTTTTTTTTTTCCGGGCTTGTATAGCTATGTTTTTAGATCAGTGTTTCGTTTTTGTTCCGGAGAGAAAAAGAGGAATCTGTGTTTGCGAGGCAGGATATCGAAATGGGAGGCCGCGCCGCCCAGCTGAAGGTGCGCGTTTGTTGAGGTTATATGTTGCTGCTACCCTCCCCCCCCCCCCTCCCTGTCCGCCTGCATGCCTGCCTGCCTGCCTGCCTGCCTGACCTTCTGTACCCCATCCTCCCTTCCCCTCTCCCTTTTACATCTTACCTCCCTCCTCTTTTCTCCTTGCTCCCCATTCCTCCTCCTCCCCATCCACCTCCCCTCTTCCTCCCTCTCTCACCTTTCCACCCATTACATCCTTCCTGACCCGTTTCCTCCCCCGTCAGTCCTCGCTGTCCTTCTTCCACCTCCTGCCCTCCCCCTACCCCTCAGTCATTGCTCAGCCTCCTGATATTTGTTCACCCGCAGTTTTCACGTCGTGGATTTGTTCAAGGTAGACACTGCTGAGCAATGGCCATCGTACTTTTTTTTTTTTCCTTTCAACTGCAGTAAACATTTTTGTAAAAATATCAGCATGTCTAACACAGTTTTCTGGACGCAGTGAGCCGGGCAGCAGCCAGCAGGGCCGCGCCGCCGCTGCTGCTACTGCACGCTGCCTGCTGTGTTTTTCTTGGTGACGATTTACTGCCCACTCCTCCCTCATGCCTGTGTGTGTGTGTGTGTGTGTGTGTGTGTGTGTGTGTGTGTGTGTGTGTGTGTGTGTGTGTGTGTGTGTGTGTGTGTGTGTGTGTGTGTGTGTGTGTGTGTGTGTGTGTGTGTGTGTGTGTGTGTGTGTGTGTGTGTGTGTGTGAGCGCGTGTGTATATTTGTGTGTCCAATACCAGTATACACTATGTATGCGTCTATGAATGTACGAGAATGTACGAGAGAGAGAGAGAGAGAGAGAGAGAGAGAGAGAGAGAGAGAGAGAGAGAGAGAGAGAGAGAGAGAGAGAGAGAGAGAGAGAGAGAGAGAGAGAGAGAGAGAGAGAGAGAGAGAGAGAGAGAGAGAGAGAGAGAGAGAGAGAGTGCATGCACAAAACAAAGACAGTTTAGTAACACAGAGTAGCTAATTATTATTGTTATTATTATTGCTATCATCATTCAAATGCAGAACAGACTCAGCTGGCACGGCAGGCATCTCCTTTGCCAGTTTGCTCCTGTCAGTACCTGCCGCCACTATTCCCTTCCCACCTGAGCTGCACCGCGTCTCACCACCAACTCATGTATACAGCATACCATTCCCTTGTCTATCAGTAACACACTTACATTACCCCATTAACCCATTACCTTCACCTGTACCATTTTTTTCATCTTTAACATTCATTTGATCAATGCCCGAGTTCATTTTTCCTCTCTACCTTCTCATACTTTCCTCTCTGCCTCCTTCACTCCCTCCCTCCCTCCTCCCTCCTTCCATTCCTCTCAGGCTGAGTGATACCCGATAGTTGTCTCGGGTGGCACCGAGAGAGTGCCATTATCGGCGGCGGTCTTTCCTGAGTGGCACCGTGTCAAGAATCAGTAAGTGCCCAGGAAAGCGCCACTTAAGTGCTTCATGTCTTCGTGTTCTTGAACTAAATGCTGGAAATGTCTATTCGTGTTTCAGTTGCAGTATGCTATGTTTTCGTTAAATAGTACTAAAAGTGTATCGTAAATTATAATTCATTACAGTTCACACGTTGTACTTCACGGGGAAAGCAAACTTCAGGATTTTAACTGAGCACTGGTGTAGTGGCAGTTCCAGGTATTTCGTCTCGCTTTAACGATGCTGCAGCAGACACGGGGAGGCCGCCCTCGCCCCAGCTCTTCTCCATGCTCTTCAGCACGTTCTTTTCTACCACTACATAATCTACATCAATAAACATAAGAAATGCAAGCCGACTCGGAATAATTTATATAGAGTGATCTCCATCTTTCAGGGGACCTTAAGAGATGCTGTCCCCTCCTCTAAACGACCCGAGTGTGGCAATGTTACGCACACAGGGAGTGTCTCAGGAACAGCGTGTGTCCGTTCCTTAAACTGGTGCACCTTTATTACCATTCTCCCTATATACTGTATAAATCACAAACTTGCCAGTGACCCCAGCGTGCAGAGTGACTGAGGGACAGACCCCTGCAGGGTGACTGACGGTCAGACACTCGCGCCCCCACAACGCCATGCTGCTCCACGCCGCCGTCCTTGACACATCCCCCCCACCTCCCGACCCCCCACTCCAGCAGTAAAGTCTGGCTGGCCTTGGCTTTAGTCACTCTGCTGCTCCGCTGGTTTTAAATGCTGCCCTGCTCGCCAGCGCCGGGCTAATGCGGGAGGATGGTCCCTGAGCGGGGCCGAGAGGGCCGGGGAGCGAGGCGTCTGACGCACGGCGGCCACGATGGCTACCTTGATGGCCAATAAACACGACCGTGAATTTTACAGCAGGTGACTCTGCTCGAAGCCAATTGGCACGTCACCTTCTTTCCCTGTTTCTTCCTTTGCAGCCAGAAATCCTGGCACGTTTTATCCTTGCCACACATAAAACGCGTGTGCAATCCTGGGAAATTGTGCTAACAGATTTTATTTTCTCGCGTGGAGTTTCAGTATAATGTTACAGCGTGGTGGGAGAGGGGGGCGATGTTTCCACTTAGAGCCCGGGGAGCGGCCCGCGGCGCCCGACTGACTGATATGAATAACAAATAAGGTTGTGAAACGTTACCTTCGGCTACTGAAAGTCACTTGAGACAGAATTTCGCTCTTGTGTGCCGTGTAAAGCTAGCTAAGCGTGTGTGTGTGTGTGTGTGTGTGTGTGTGTGTGTGTGTGTGTGTGTGTGTGTGTGTGTGTGTGTGTGTGTGTGTGTGTGTGTGTGTGTGTGTTCTATCGTTTCTCTTGCTGCTGCATTCAGTTCCTTTACAATTTTTTTAGTTGCTTTTGACTTGGAAGGTGGTGATGGTGCTGTGCAAAGTGACTGTGGTGATGGTGTTGAAGGTGGCTGTGGTAGTGAAGGTGGCTGTGGTGGTAAAAGTGTCTCTGGCGGTGAAGGTGGCCGAAGTGGTGGTGTGGCGGCGGCAGGTTAAGGAGGCAGGCACGGCGGCAGGCAGGGCAGGTGAGGCGTGGCGATGGCCGGGCCTCAGTAACCCTGGCCATGGAATCAACGAGTTGCTATTACTTGTGTGAGCAATGCCCCGTGATGCATTTATTTATTTATTTGTTTTAGAAGAATGGCTCAATACCCATAGCTGATGGATTTATGTGATAGGCCTTTGCCTGGAGCAGCTTTTTCACAAATATCGCCTCTGCAGCTTAACAAATGGCACATAATTTTTGTACCATAGCTTTTTTCTATGGAAAATAAAACTACGAATACCTCAGCGTTCATTCAATACGTGCTACCAATCTGCCACTCAAAATATTCGTTTGGAAGGCGGCTTCCATTTTTTCCCTTTAATTTATCAATCCATGCATGTATGAAACTAATACATGCATGCATGTAGCTATATTATTAAATAAACACGTGTCTGTATATGTATGCATGAATGTGTATGTATTACTCTACATTCAAGTCTCTACGCATGTATATATGTAAGTGCATGTATGAGTATGTATGTCGTATTTACCTGCTTATACAAGGAAATTATATATCACCTTAACAGCAGAGATGAAAAACTAACACCCCGACTCTCCATAATGACGAAATTCCGCGGCAAGCAGGGAGGCGCAGCTCAAACACACTGACGCACAACAACTGGCGGGACTCCCAAGCAGCGCACTAAACCTTGACCTGAGAGTGCGGAATTACTTTCGACATTCTGGGGAAAGATACGGAACATTTCACCTGAACCTTTTACTATTGTGCCGCATTTCACGTGCCTTCTTCATGCACCTCCACGCAGCACAGCACAACAATGGGCGCACGTATGAAATGTTTCTCGCAGAACGAAGAGGGGTCAAACTGTCCTCCTCCATGCAAGGATAGACACTCGCGAAATGCAATGCGTGCTGGATATGAGAACCGGTTGTGCAGACGTGCAAGGAAAAGCAGCCTTTGTGCTCGCAGTGGCAGTAGCGGGGAATGTGGTGGTGGTGGTGGGTGGTGTGGTGGTGGTGGTGGTGGTGGGGGAGATGGTGGTGATGGTAGTAGTAGTAGTAGTAGTAGTAGTAGTAGTAGTAGTAGTAGTAGTAGTAGTAGTAGTAGTAGTAGTAGTAGTAGTAGTAGTAGTAGTGGTGGTGGTGGTGGTGGTGGTGGTGGTGGTGGTGGTGGTGGTGGTGGTGGTGGTGGTGGTGGTGGTGGCAGTAGTAGTAGTAGTAGTAGTAGTAGTAGTAGTAGTAGTAGTAGTAGTAGTAGTAGTAGTAGTAGTAGTAAGCAGTAGTAGTAAGCAACAGCAGCAGCAGCAGCAGCAGCAGCAGCAGCAGCAGCAGCAGCAGCAGCAGCAGCAGCAGCAGCAGCAGCAGCAGCAGCAGCAGTAGTAGTAGTAGTAGTAGTAGTAGTAGTAAGCAGTAGTAGTAAGCAGCAGCAGCAGCAAGTAGTAGTAGTAGTAGTAGTAGTAGTAGTAGTAGTAGTAGTAGTAGTAGTAGTAGTAGTAGTAGTAGTAGTAGTAGTAGTAGTAGTAGTAGTCAAAAAGAGGAAGGCGGACTCAGTAGTAGCAGTATTTGAACAAAGTCCCAAAAATGCGTTTCCAGCTTCTTCCTTTCTTGACCCTTTAAGTTGAAAGAACGCGGGAAGGCTTTAAACTTAAACTTCAATGAACGATGCCCCCCGGAGCAATGCGCCCAAGGCAATAGAAGAGCGGGACAAAGGCGCCTCAGCCACGCCGGAGACGAGGCTATCACGGGGCGCCACATACGAGCCGGCCTGCGATAAACCAAATCTTTCCACAAATCAAGTATAAAAAATGTAAACGCAGCCTGTTTCCTGAGTCTGATGTACGCCGATCCTTGATGAACGACGCTTCTGAAACACGTACACATGCAAGCAGCGGAGAGAGAACACATGAAGCCCAAAGGAGCCTCTTACAGGTTGGGAAAGGCGGTACTCACCCCAGGAAGAGTGCGTTTCTCGTGTAGTGCGTTCTGTGCGTTGAGTGCGGCCTCTCGCGTGGAGTAGGTGAGGAACGCGCACCCTGTGGAGGAGAAAGAAAACTAGAGTGAGTAACTGAAGATCCTCGAAAGTCCAGGAGGAGACCGGGAAGGCGTCTTGAGGCACACCGGGAGGAGGAGGAGGAATGTAAAAGCCCGAGAAAGGAGGGGGGGGGAAGGAGGGGACAGGAGAGTGGAGTGAATAAGAGGCTACAAGAAAGTGAGGGAAAGGAAGGAAGATGGAATGGAGGATGCGTCAGTGCTTCTCCCCTTCCCCACAGACAGGTTATTTCTCATTACTTCCTATCCTGCATGATCTCCAGGGCCACGCCAAGGTATACGCTAGAAAAAGGACAAAATTAATATGAAATACATCTACTGAAAGAAGACGAAAATGGATTGCCAACTAATGTGATACGCAGTTAACTGGAAAGACAAATATTGCAAAGGAATATATAAACACTTTTAGCAAGAAAATACTCAAACAATACTTATGGGATGGATGAAAAGGCATACACATAAATAAAGCCATGAATCTGACCACCAATACATGAAAATAAATAAAGTGACTGATGAGGAAAAATCACCCATTACAAATTATTAATTGACGGCATGAGATCCATTTTTTTTTTTTTTTTTCAGGCGGAGCACATTCATCACCACTATAAAAACATGACACTCATACATCAATTAAGGTTTTCATACCAATGGTGAACCTTTAGTAAAAGACAGATTACGAATAAATCATACATTTTTACCATACATATTTTTACTAGCACCACATTTCTCAAAGCCACGTACACAAAAAGTAATACAGATAACTATACGAACTGAAATATAACATCGTATTAATCTCCACTCGGTAAGAATGGCCACAACAAGCACAGCCTCGTTATTCTGTCTTATTTACTGCCCACTCATTCACATCACACTTATAAACGAGATAATTAAAGAGAACCATTTTTTACTTCTAGAAATTTTGCTCCTTCTTATTGTTCTTGTTGCTAATTACACACACACACACACACACACACACACACACACACACACACACACACACACGAAGGGGGATGCTGGCGACTTCCTGATCTCTAATATCCGGGGTGGCGGGAAGGGTGTACACAGGGATATCGCCTCTCACGGCTGACCGTGGCCACCATGTGCAATATTATGTGGCCTGGTAGGGGTTGAATACACACACACACACACACACACACACACACACACACACACACACACACACACACACACACACACACACACACTGAAGACAAGAATTTCGAGTATACACAAGCATCTTTATACCTAGAACTTCCTCACGTCTCTCTCTCTCTCTCTCTCTCTCTCTCTCTCTCTCTCTCTCTCTCTCTCTCTCTCTCTCTCTCTCTCTCTCTCTCTCTCTCTCTCTCTCTCTCTCTCTCTCTCCACCAGGAAGACAATGAGGAGTTATGAAGCTTACCCAGTGGAATGTCTCAGATCTCTCTCTCTCTCTCTCTCTCTCTCTCTCTCTCTCTCTCTCTCTCTCTCTCTCTCTCTCTCTCTCTCTCTCTCTCTCTCTCTCTCTCTCTCTCTCTCTCTCTCTCTCTCTCTATTCACGGGCGGGGACTCGCCAGCGGAGTGTGGGAAGGCCCTGGACTAAGGAGGCAGCAATCGTACCTAGAGGCAGAGAAGCGTGAGGCACCCCAACTCTTCCCCTTCTGCAGGAGTCTCGCGCACTTTCCTCGCCACCGAGGGCACAGAGGGATGCAGGAACCCTTCCAGCCAATAACCAGGAGAGCAGCGCCGCCATATGAGGGCCACCAGTGCAGCCAAGTGTGTGTTTTCACTTCTCTGGTCACTTAAACTCAGCTTTAATCAATCGGCACACGGTGACACTTGCCAAGCTAAGCAAATCCAAGCACATACGGAAAATTACTTACGATTATTATAAGATGTAATATGTTGGGTACTAGATAACGGTGAGAACTTTTAATCAATAGGTACACGGTGACACTTGCCAAACTAAGCAAATCCAACCACACAACGGGATGGGATAGGTTAGGTTAGGTTACGAGTAGCTTAGGTTAGTACTTGCGGTAAATGTAATAATCTTTAGTATGTCTGGTACTAGATAACAGGAATATAAGAACTTTGGTCACATTTCAGCAGATAATGAGCCTGTATTACTCCAGCGCACGTGGGGATTAATATTTGGTCTCCCCGCGGCTCTGCGTCTGGAGATGAAGCCGCGAGGAGGCAGGAACGAGGCAGAGATCAAGGCGTCCACCGCAAACTTATAGTATTAGCGAAATATAGGAGAGAAATTTTCCACAAAAGTTGGAAGTTAATGGCAACTTCACTGCCACGTAAAAATAATAATTTGCTCGCTTCTGATCAAACTCAAGTGACAAAAGGGGAAAAGTTTTGGGCCAAGTTATACCGACCTTCGTATTCTCTTCCCGTGCTGTCTCCTGAAGGGTTTATCTTGAGGAAATAGTTTACCGAGGTGAGGAGAGAGAGAGAGAGAGAGAGAGAGAGAGAGAGAGAGAGAGAGAGAGAGAGAGAATGAGCAAACAGGCAAGCGTATAGACGGATAGAGAGGAGGACAGATAGACTAGTACACAGAGAACTTAATTAGTAGTAGTAGTAGTAGTAGTAGTAGTAGTAGTAGTAGTAGTAGTAGTAGTAGTAGTAGTAGTAGTAGTAGTAGTAGTAGTAGTAGTAGTAGTAGTAGTAGTATCATTATTATTACGTCATAATTAAGACTATTATAATGAGTAATTAAGGAGCAAAAGCCCTGGCAATGACAGCACTGGATGAGGCAACATAGGTACAAATAGAAGCAGCGGCAGCAATACAAGTAACAGCAAGCATTCTTCATTTCACCCTTAGCCAGGTGTCTGTCACTTCCCAACCCAAGCATTCCTCACCTTCCCTCTCGCCGCCTCGGGACACTCTCGCCCAAACAACCAAACTCGCCGCATAATACATACATGAATCTTATGCTCAGGCTCGTGTTTTGAATGAGAATCGCATTACAGCAAACTCACTCCTCTGCTTATATCAAAGACGCCTCCAGGCAAACAGCGTCTAGGTACTCACCAAAATGTCATATGTCGCAATAAAGAAAACATTAAGGTACCTCCAGCAGTTGCGTCACAGAGAAACCCGACCAGGAGAGCTACAAGAAAACATCCTTTTTACAGAGACATTTGCGTCGCGCGCCACACTCCCTCCATTTCGGGCAAACTTTTGGCGACAAAGAACTACCAATTTAAAAGTTTCGCCGCCATGCCGAGCGTATAACATCGCCCATGGACAAAACACTGAGCACTCGTTTGCCTTGCCGTCAAGCATTGGCACGCACCCTCATGCCCTCCTGGACCGCCTCGCCTACTGACAAATACTCAGCCTCCCACTACCTCGCCAGCCTCCATCTAACGGTCTCTCTCTAGCTGTCCCTCGCCCACTCTCCAACCACGCCGCCACAGAGTTTCTGGCCTTTTCAGTGATTATTTCGGACGAGAGGGAAAGGGGGAAATAAGAAAAGTAAACAGAGGGAGAAACAAAAAAAAAGAGGCTGGAACTCATATGGATTCGGGGGGAGAGATGGGAATGTGATAAAGGGAAAGATCAAGGCAGTTATGGGTGCAAAAAATGCCGTAGATAAAAGATGACATAGGGGGAGAAAGAGGACTATGCAGGGAGGAAAAATGGAGCGCGGCGGCGGAGGGTCAGGTGGAGAATGGAAATCTGGAATGCAAAACGGACCATAGACATGAAAGGAAGTTATGGACAATGGAGAAATGGTGCCTGTATTTGGTTTCTGGTTCAGGATAAACAAAGATGCGGCGGCCGCTTCAGCCAAAGTGGCCAGTGTTTGCTGCAACAGCCCTGACCACCCAAGCGTGGCCTCGGGAGGAAATGTCATGGTGTTGGAAATTTTTATATATGTGCTTATCTTAAAATACATCAATAAATTATGCCAAGTAATCAGTAATACTATTTGTTTTCAATGTAAAATTATAATACGAGTAACATGCAAATAAAGGAGGTAAAAGCTAAATATTACTTTAAAATTAAAACTTAAACAATATTTCATAAAAGGCAAGTTTTTATAGTTATATTCGCAGTTATTTTTTTTCCTGCCTGAGTTCTGCAAGTCTACAACACAAGATACATAACACCTAAGTAAGTGGTTAACCTTTCACACACACATCGCACCCCCACCCTCTTCAATACCACTACGACACACACACACACACACACACTTCCACCTCTGTCAGCTACCCGTTTAGTATTCCACGCTATTTACACTACTAAACAACCCTAACAACACAGACGATCACACAAGTCACACTACCATCACCTTCCTTTTTCCTTCCAGCAGACCACGCACGCCAAGACGAGACAAGGCGAGCACAAGCAGGAAGGAGCAACACTGCATCCTTTACATAAAACATTCCTTCGTGACTTTGAGAGAAAACACGAGGTCATAGTTACAGACCATCACGAAGTTTGGTCTGGAGGCGCCGCCATCTTTAACGAAGGTCTGGTATCGAAAAGCATCAGTCACTTTGGTTTATATGAACTCTCTGGACTTGGCGGGATGGAACGCGGAAGCCAGATAAGGTGAAATAGGACGGCGACTGTCGATCAGGGAGGAGTTGGGAAAGACTCTGCCACCGCCAGACCCGGACCTTGCAGCCTCGCACGCCGGCACGGGAGGGACGGGCAGACCATGAAGGAGACAGAGACGGGGATAGAAGGAGTGAGGAGACCAGGAGGTAGACAGACGAAGAGGGAAGGGGAGGCGGAGGTCAGCTTGGGGACAGAGAAACGTGGATACAGAGCGAAAGGTGACAGAGGAAGAAGACTCTAGAGACTGGGAGAGAGAGAAAGGGTGACGAAGGAAGAGGGAGAAGAGGAAGGACGAGGATTGGAGAGGGAGGGAAATGAGAGATCAGGAGAGGGAGGGAAGTGATGATGGGAGTGAAAGGGAGGCATGAAGAAGGGTGATGAAGGAAGAAAACGATGAAGAGGAAGAGGAAGAACGAGGATAGGAGAGGGAGCGAAATGGGGATGGGAGAGGGAGGGAAATGAAGAAAAGCATAAGGGAGGGAGAGGTAGGAAAAGGAAGGGTGGAGATGGGAGAGGGAGAAGAGGAAGGAGGCCGGGCGAGGGAGGGTGAGGGAAGTAGAGGAAGGGAGAGAAAGGAGTAAGAAGAAGGGAAAATTAAAAAGAATAGAGTATGAGGAGGAGGAAGGGCTGAGGAAGGGGAAGGGTGCGAGAGAAGTAGGGAAGAAGAAAGGAAAGGGGAAACAGAAGGAAAATCAAGAGGAAAAAAGGAGATATGAGGGAGGAGAAGGTGAAACGAGAGATGGAGATGAAAGAGGAACCAGAAAGAAATGAAAAGGTTAAGAAAAGTTAGAGAAGAGTGAAGGAGACGGAGAAGTGAAAGGGCGAGGGAAGAAGGGGAAAAGGAAGGAAGTTGGGGGAGGAAGGGAGATAGAGGGAGAAGGAAGAAAGAGAAAAAGGAGAAAGAAGGAGAGAGTGAGTGAACAGAAATGTAACTAATCTGGCACTGGAGTTCCTGATTTAGAGGATTCGATCTCAAGGAAGTTGGCATGAGATGATCCTCCTTCCTTCTATAATTCCTCAGCGTGCGCCTCTGAAGACTCTCCTGTCAAGCATATTGTCCTTCGCCCGCATCAATTTCTCCTTTATTGCCAAGCGTACTATTTTTTTCCCCCCCGTTCATTCTTTATTGCTTCCTCCCAACCCTCGCTGCACCTCCTTTTTATCCACCCTCCCCCTCCCTCGCCCCCTGTTGGTGTCTCCCGGGTGGTTGGTTGGCTGTCCTGCCGGCTGTCGGAGCGCCGCCGTATGGTCAAGACCCCTTAACAATTTCGACTAAAACCCCGAAAACCTGAAAAGTTTCGACTGAGCGTGAAATTCTCGGCATCAGCCTCTGTTCTCGGCCGTCTCATTTCTGCCCCTCGGCCTTCACTGTTCTCCTGGAGGCGACGCAGCCGTCTCCCGCGTCTCGCCGCCTCCTATCAAGAGTCGCGCCTCACGCCAAACTTCTGGACAATAAAAAATACGTAAAAACGCGTCGGACTCAGGGACACACACTCGCGACCTGTTTCCGCCGCCACCGCCACTGCCACCGCCACCGCCACCGCCTCAGCCGCCACCACCGCCGCCGCCACCAGCCCCACACCACCCTGGCAAAAATTGGGCTCACATGTTTGTATATTTTGATCCGTGTCCCTCCACAGCTTCCCCGTCAAGGCTCAAAATTAAATTGTGTGCTCCCTCCTGCTGCTGGAATTGATGATGGCCGGGCCGACTCTGTTCATTGTGTGGCTCGTCGGCTTGGCTGCACTTTTGAATCAAATCGCCGGCTGTTGCACGGTTATTGGCACATTGGAATTTCTCTATAAATCTCGACAAAACTTTGCGCATTTAATAATTTAATAAACAAATCACGTGTGTAATAACTGACTTCACAATTATCCAGTAATAATAATGCATTCTTTTTCGCACTGTACCTTTTATATTCTCTTTAATAACACCCCTTTCAATCGTAAACACGTCGAGATGGCCGCGAGTTACGGCGATCCTTTAACGGAGCGCGATCGGGAGGAGCCAGCGCGACTAACGGAGGCGGGAAGAGACAAGTTACGAGCCGACACAGTTTGTGGTTACATTCGTCCATTTCCAAGCGGGATTACGACCGCCGACCAGACCGCCAACTGATTCAGGCCGGCTAGTGGCGGAGGAACAGAAGCAGCGTGATTCTGACTTGCTGTCTCGCTACTAATGTGAACAGCTGACCAGAACAGATATGACGTCCTTTTCATTGTTTTTAAGCAAGCTATGCCCTATAACATCAACAAAACGATCCTCAGTTTTCCTTAACCTATCAAACACATTAAAGAAACACGTACAAAAAAAAAAAAAAAAAAAATATTATATATATATATATATATATATATATATATATATATATATATATATATATATATATATATATATATATATATATATATATATATATATATATATATATATATATATATATATATATATATTGACAAAAAAATGTACACATTCCTATGACCTCCACACCATACAAAGGACCAAACACTCGGACTTCCAACACAAAATGGTCACCTAGAGACACAAAACAACACAACTATTCGTTCTTTCTTAACAGCACATAGAGTAGCGAGACAGACAGACAGACAGACACAGACAGAGAGACAAACAATATAATAGGAAGAAGTGTTTGTCTGGCAACAGCACACACACACACACACACACACACACACACACACACACACACACACACACACACACACACACACACACACACACACACAGAGACAACAGTTAGCCTACGCCCGGACACAAATAAAGGAAAACAGTCACTCATCCCTCCGTGAACGAGGCTACAGGGTACAGAGGCGGGCTGGCAGCATCGCGGGGACTGGCTGCCTTATGGTGATTGCACTGTGCATCAACCACTCGGGGGGGAAGCAGGCGTGAGCAACGACTACCCGGCGCACAAAGGCTCCGTCCTCGCCTCGTCTTATTGCCATGCTAAACGCTGCCCGAGTGAGCGATGGGCACGCGAATCAGTTACTCCGGGCGACCGTGAGCGACTGTGTCAGAGAGAGAGAGAGAGAGAGAGAGAGAGAGAGAGAGAGAGAGAGAGAGGAGAGAGAGAGAGAGAGAGAGAGAGAGAGAGAGAGAGAGAGAGAGAGAGAGAGAGAGAATGAATACCAAACTTATAAGTCAAACACACGAATCTAGTCTAGCATTACGAATTTAACAGTACTGTCAGTGAAGGAGGAGGAGAAGGGCAGCAGCAGAAGAGACAGGAGGAGGAGGAGGAGGAGGAGGAGGAGGAGGAGGAGGAGGATTACAGAGGATTACAAAGGATAACAAACAGCAACAGACCTTCAGCTTCTTCCTAGACTGTCTGATTACATTGCCCTACACTAACTACTCCTGCGTCTGCTGGGAATGGCAGGGAAAAGGAGGAGAAAAATAACTACTACTACTACTACTACTACTACTACTACTACTACTACTACTACTACTATTACTATAATACTACTGTTGCTGCTGCTGCTGCTGCTATTACTATTATTTTTCTTGTTACAACTCCTACTACTAATTATTATTACTAATAACGATGATAAATTATGATGATAACAACAACAACAACAACGGGGACGACGACGACGACGGCGAAGGAAAACAAGAACAACAGCAAAAGGAGAGGAGGAGGAAGAGGACAAACTGGAAGAAAAAGAAAATCAGATGGAAAAAAAAAGAATGAGAAAAATAATAATGAGGAAAGAAAAAATACAATAAAAAAAGGACAAACGCAAGTGGACAGGAGACAGGACCCAGGAGACAGGAGACAGGAGACCCAAGAGACAGGGAAGGACAGAGGCAGGTGACACAAAGCCTACAGGTCCGCGTGAAGGTGAGCCGGAATGCACAACACTTCATTACACTACACACACCTACACGGGGCGGCGTTATTGTTCCTCTCCCGTGGTGCAGTGTAATGGAGTGTCGTGCATACATTACGTGAGGAGCGAGGAGCGGGACACTCACACCCCAGCACAGGTGAAGGCATGTGCTGTTCCCGCATGACGAAGGAGGAACATTCACGATCTATAAGGGTGATGGGTAGGCAGTCCTCACATTTGTCCCCGGCACCCTTCCTTGGCGCTCGCTCTCTCTACAACGAAAGTAACGATGGAAATACTTGGGAATAAACAGTTGTGGGCTTTTAAACGTTCAGTATCTATAAGGGTAATAAGCAGGCAGTCCTCGTAGTCCCCACATTTGTCTCTGCTGCCTTTTTTTCGTGTTATTTCTATTATGAAGGTAACATGTTGCCTTTCCTTAGTACTTTATAATGAAGACAGCAAAGACAATACGTGGTATAGATAAAACATTAATAGCTGTAATCCATAAAGGTAATAGATAGGCAGCCCTCGCAGTCCCAACATTTGTCCCTGCTGCCTTTCCTTAGTAATTTGTCTCTTATGAAGCAAGCAAAGAGAATACTTAGCACAGACAAAAAGATACAGGTGTATTCTATAAGGATAAGGGCCAGGCAGTTCTCACACTTGCCTCAGCCACTTTTCTTGTGTGTTTTCTCTAACAAAACCTGACAAAAAGAATAATACTTAACACGGGGAAAAGATAAAACAGCTGTATACCTTTAACATTTCAGTACTGAAGGTGATTTGCAAGCTTCAGAAAAGAGTTGATAGAAATACAATAGCAGTGCATGAGTATTCAGATTTTTGTAAAGCCTTCACGAGGGCATATAATGGTGCCAAGAATAGAATCGAATTAGTGGCGTGGTACTGAAGATAAACTTGGTGAAATTTAACTCATGATCAAAGTCGTGCAATGTAACGATACTAGAATGCAAACACCAGAAAACTAGTAACGGAAAGCAAAGCAGATATATACAACCTCTTATTTTTATGAACGAACTCTTCTTCAAGTAAATTTTAGGTTAATGTTAACTTTCATCGCGAGTAAGAGGTGCAAGGTATTTGTATTGATGATCTGGGAAATAATTGATCAGTGATGAACTAACATTTTCTGCTGTAGCTTATTATATCAACAATGAGATGTTTCAAGCTATGAACACAAGAACAGGAAAAAACAAGAAAAGAAAATCCAAAACAAAAAGATAACTATTAATGATAGCAATGATAAAAAAAAGTCGAGGCAGCAAAAGAAAACATTATCTGCTGTAACTTATTCTATCAACACAAACATTTTAGCTAAGACAAGACCATGAATAACGAAAGAAGAGATAAGGAAATGCATACAAAAACTATTTATGATAACAATAAGAGACACACGGCACTAACATCTGTTGTAGTTTATTCTACCAACACATTTTCAGCTAAGAGGATAAGAACAAGAATAACAACAAAGAAAATAGAAACCAAAGCAGGTAACTATACATGATAACCATAATAAAGAGGTAGCAAGGGAAGCCCGAGACACACAACACTGGCGGGCAAGAAGCGCCCTCCACACCACGTCTGCCTGACTTCGCCTCTATGAATCGCGGCCTAATCTCCATGCAAAACACGCCACGCTGTGAGGGAAACAGCGACCAAGTGTTCTGCAATATTACCTCGTGATAAGTATTGGCAGACGTACTCCCATATTCCTCAACGTTCTGGTCTCTTATTTAAGCTTTTAACAGGATCCAGTGGAAATTATTAAGGTTTTCAAGGGAGCTTTCATGATTCCGGTTATAGTTTGGCAAGGATTCTGCTTCATCACTCTTAAAAGATTCTCCCGTCAACTATCATGGTTTTCAAGAGTATTTTCATGATTGTAGTGATACTCTGATACGGATTCAGCATCATGAGTGGTAAAAAACATCCGTGAGAAACCGATTAATCATCCCTTGAGCAATTAAAAGTAGTCTGAGAGAATAACGCTTCGTATTGATAGTTTAACAAGGATTCTGCATCGTCAATGGAAAAAAAAACATAAGTAAAAATCTATCTAATCATCTTTGGGGTCTTATAATACAGCCTTTACGAGAGAAACAAAGCATTCGCACCTCAACCCTCACTATGGAACAATTAACCAGGGATGCGCAGTGTTGGCGGAGCGACGGAACACGGCCCACAGTTCACCAAGGAAACAAAAGATAAGATAAAGAGAGGGGGTGTGTCTGGGAGGTGATAAAAGGCGAATAAAAGGGGAAAAAGAGAGTCTGGTAGTGAGGGGAATATAAGGGGGATAAAAAGAATATGAGAGAGAGCGAAAGAGGAAATGAGCTTCAGTGCAGAAAGGGAGCAAGAAAGTAGCGAGCGAGCGAGCGGTGAGAGGGAGAGAAAAGAAGTAAAGTCCAATCAGAGCAAAAAGTAAGGTAACACTGAGAGAGAGAGAGAGAGAGAGAGAGAGAGAGAGAGAGAGAGAGAGAGAGAGAGAGAGAGAGAGAGAATTGTTAGCGTGTGGGAGTAGCAGCAGGTAGGAAGGAGAGTGAGGAAAGAAGGCAAGGAAGGAAGGCAGGAGAGAGGAAGTTCCCTCGGATAAAAAGAAAGCCTTCTCCTTCGCAGTGGACGAAGTCTTGGTCAATTTACATACGGAATCCCGGTCTGTAGCGATACGTCAGGATTTAGTCTTCATATATTCGCTCTGGGGATATTCGGCTCACTTCGATTGCGCTGAATGACGCTGGGGTGCCGAGGTCAGAGAGTTTCCAAGCAGAATCACAAAGAACACAAGAGTCTGACGAAGGAAAAAGGAAAAAGGACAAAATATATAGGGCTGGAAGGATCAACAATGCGATTTACGAGAAAAGGAAAAAAAACGTAAGCTTCACTGAACATCCAAAGAAGCTGGCGAGGTGAAAACTTAGGTAGAAGCAAGGAAAGGAAATTGAAGCGAAGAAAAAGATACACGAAAAAATATGTGGCAGCTGCGATAAGGAGAATGAAAAAGAGATTGATAAAATGACCAAGTGGGAGGCGGCGAGGAGAGAATGAAGAAAATGAATGGTGTGTCCAGGGAGGAAGAAAGCGTGGAAAATCAGACGAAGATGGATGGAATGCAAGGAGAGAATGAACGGAGACCAGAACGAAAAATGAGACAAAAAAAGAAAAAAACTAAGAAAAAGCACACGTAGAAACACTGCATGGATCTACCTTGCTGGCGTCCTTCCTCCTCCTTTACCTTATCCCCCGTGATCATTTCCACCTCCTTGACTACTGAGACTACTGAGGTAAGTGAGCATTCATCTCAGCCACTGAAGAAACCCAAAGACCCGCCACAGCACCAAAGTTACCAGGATTTCCTTACTGACCAGCACTGGGGTTGAAAAGAGGCAGAGAGCTCCGTGTCACAAGCACCCTCGAGGAAAGATTGAATTCTAAGCCGCTTTTGTCGGTACATTGGCGGCGGTGGAGACTGAAAGCACCTCACAGCAAAAGGCAACCCTCACGTGCTTGTCACTGCTGGTTTTGCATGAATGTTATTTGAATATGTACATGATGAGAGAGAGAGAGAGAGAGAGAGAGAGAGAGAGAGAGAGAGAGAGAGAGAGAGAGAGAGAGAGAGAGAGAGAGAGAGAGAGAGAGAGAGAGAGAGAGAGAGAGGATAAGGGCGTGGGCAGAAGGATTAAGGAGCTCAGAGAAGGAATCAGAAGGATGGAGTGTTAAAGGATGAGAGAAGAGTCCTGGTCCTTCCTTACTTTCCAAGTCTCTCTCTCTCTCTCTCTCTCTCTCTCTCTCTCTCTCTCTCTCTCTCTCTCTCTCTCTCTCTCTCTCTCTCTCTCTCTCTCTCTCTCAGTACACAAGACGGCTACTAATTAAAGTTGTCTCATGATCATCACCTTCCTCCTCCTCCTCCTCCTCTTCCTCCTCCATATTATTACTCTCTCCCTCTCTCTCACTCCTTCCTTTTACTTCCTCCTTTCCCTTTTATTCCCATCTTCCCTCGCATTCCGCCTCGCCTGTCTTCACCACCGCCCTTCCTCTCTCCTTCCTCCAGCACATCACCAGCCCAGGATTACACCAAGTGGTTAAAAATACGCCACCGGGTAATCTTACTCAAACATGCTCAGTGAGAAATACCCGCGCACGACCGTCAGGCACGCGAGGGTACGACCACGAGTTAGCAGAGTGGGCGAGGCGGGCAGGTGTGTCGTCTTAGGGTCGTGATGGATGAGTAATTGTGGGCGGGATTACAGGACAGTCATGAGGGGTGATGCACGGCTGCCATAAACATGTGGGGGTATTACTCATTATAAAATAGTGGGCCTTTCCTTCCCTGCGAAATTGAGGCTCAGGTCGGTCCGTCCCTCCCTCGCTGGCTTGCTCCTTCGCTCGCTCCTCCTTGGAAGAAATATAAAGATGTGGTGTTTTCTTCCTCCTCCTTCGCCGCCATCTAAAAATAAGATACAAAAAGGACAAATCCCCGGGGTAACCTTACAGCGAGGTAATATGACGGGGTTTTGCTATTTGATCATATTATATTAGTGAGGAGACGAAACCCTTCCAGTTATAGGGTACGAAACAGCGGCGGCGACGAGAAGAATTATAGAAGATGAGCTTGAAATAATACAATAGTCACCATCGCGTTCAGCTGAAGAATAGCAGTATGGCTTGGTCTCACAAATATATCGCAGTTTCACGCAGGGCAATTGGGGTTCTCGCGTGATGATTCCACTTTATAAATGAAGCTGAAATAATTGAAGTAACACAATACGCACCGTCACATTGGGCTGAGGAATTATCGTATACATCCGTCTCTGAGAAATATATAGCAAGTTATCACAGTACAATCTTGGTTCTCACGTCATGATTCCACCCTATAAATGAGCTTGAAACGACAATACAAATCATCTTATTTGGCTGAAGAATAATCGTATACGAGTAGTTCCGCCTGTTTCAACTCTGAGGAGCACACGGCACTTCATCACTGTGCGAGTAATTGGGGTCCTCACGTCATGATTCCACGCTAGAAAGGAACCGGAAATAATACAATATGCACCACATTTGGTTGAAGAATAGTCGTATAATTAAACCTGCTCCGCATCTTAAGACACATACAGCATTTTAACACTGTAATTGGGTTCTCACGTGACGGTTCCATCCTATAAATGAACCAGAAATAGCAATGCACATCATCACATTTGCCCGAGGAATAATGGTACAATTCTTGAGAAACACACAGCACTTTAAAACGCTGTAATTGAGGTTCTCACGTGATAATTCCACCCTATTCCTGCATCCTCTTTACACGGGCCATCAGCAGACCTCCTCCCGCGGCAGCACGGGCGTCCCTCGGGTACACGGCGATTACGCACATTTTTTGTCCCGAAGCAGCAGTCTTACTAAGGACGCAACGGTTACTATTACTGTTAGTACTGCCGGTATTACTACAGCTGCTGCTACTACCTGTGTTACCCACCATGAGGCTGCTGCTGCTCAAGAACACAAGAGAATTGCCTGAATAACACACACACACACACACACACACACACAAGAAAGTATTTACACAGGCAATCTTGACGTCATTTCAGAAACTATTACTTCACTACCACGCTACCATTACTCTATTACAACGCCTCTATTTGCCGCTACTACAGAGAACAAGACACGTCCAGGAAGTCCAGACGGAACTAAGTGCATATTTTCTTATTCTTTTCGGATTTTTATGTCTTCATTTCACATTACGACACATTCACGGCGAGGCGCAACCTCTCCTTGTGCTGAGCGGGTTGGCGGGAGCAGCGGGAGGCGACGAGCAGGGCTACATTTGTATGAATTGCCACTTCCATCACAAGTTCATAAGAGATTCCGGCAAAGTACACGGCAATATTGTATTGTTATTAGCGTTTTGAATTGTTTACATGGTTGTTTAATTTGTATGATAGCTGCAGGCATGGCGGAACCAGGGATGAATTGGACCAGAGGGAGAATATGTATTTGAGGAGCCTTTTTTTTCATATACAAGGGAGGACAACCCAAAGAGGAAAACACATTCAGGAAAATAAAAAGGTTCGATAATTGCCTCCCATAAAATAAAAGAATAATAATCAATTCAGGTTTGGAGGTCCCTTGAATCTCTTTAAACAAGGTCTTGGGCCAACTGCTCGCACACAGCGTTTCCCTAACCCTTCACTACCCATCAACTCTCATCGATAAATACGAAAACGCAACTGCACTTCCACCTGAGAGTAAGATTCATATGAAATTATAATGAGTCATGCAAAATTCACCCAAGTCGTGAATTTGAAGGCATTTATTCTTATTTCCATTTTCTTTTACGTAGAAATTGAAGGTGTTTGGGTTTTAAGGGAAGTTTGTGTCGTTCTAATGATAGTTTGAACACACTAATCATCTCTGTGGTCTTTGGAAATACTTATGAGGTAACGAAATACTATAGAACACAGGACTTAGGCTGATAGATGAATGAAGGACAAAGGGAAGGAAGAGAGGAAAAGAGATGTTGTAAAGAGGAAAAAACGACGACAAAGCATTAAGAGATACAGAAAAAGGGAAACAGGAAATGTTAAGTTCTAGGAAAGAGTGAAGAGTATACTGGAACAACGTTAGAGAAACATGGGCAGCGAAGGTTTAAATTAAAGTTAAAGGTCAAGGGAGAAAAATGAAAAGGGAGAATGTTGGGGATACAAAATTAGAGGGAGAGGTAAGGGAGAGTGTTTAAGAATTAGGGAAAACAAGAGGCAGAAATGGGAAGGTGAAGGTTAGGGAATAGACCATTAGGGGAGAGGGAGGAAGAATGTGGGCGATGTGTTAAAGGTCTGGGGAAAGAAAGGAAACAGGTTAAGTTTGGGAATATAACACTGAAGAGGGAGAGAGAGAGAGAGAGAGAGAAAGAACGAAGACGGGAAGTGTTCAAGGTGAGGAAAAACGTGAAGGAAAGGGTTGAATGTCCAAGAAAAGTAAAGTAAGTGGTAGTTTCAAGGATAAAGTGTTGTAAAAAGGGAAGATATGGTTAGGAAAATGCTAGATGAGGTAACGAAATGCTATAGAACACAGGACTTAGGCTGACAGATGAATGAAGGACAAAGGGAAGGAAGAGAGGAAAAGAGATGGTGTAAAGAGAGGAAAAATGCTAGATGTCTGAAAAAAAAAACTTAGAGAAAGACAATGAATTAGAGAAAGGTAATATGGGAAACGAGGTAAATTCAAGTGCACAATGATAAAGCAATTGGAAAAGAAGATTGTTGAAGGTCTAGGAAAAGTGTGGTATGGAGAGATACGGAAATATTAAGTCTCGGTGTGAGAGAGGGAGAGAGAGAGAGAGAGAGAGAGAGAGAGAGAGAGAGAGAGAGAGAGAGAGAGAGAGAGAGAGAGAGAGAGAGAGAGAGAGAGAGAGAGAGAGAGAGAGAGAGAGAAAGGACCTGGTGAGGGGACAAAGAGCACACTTTACGTTCACAGTTCGCCCAAAAGCGGCAGGAAGAGTCGTGGCTGCGTTAATTGCGAAGCTTTTGTGCGGGATATGAGCGAGTCCCGCCAGCCAACCCCGGTGCTGCCTTGGCTTACTTGGGAATACTTCAGATTTAAAAACCCCACGTAACAGAGGACCTGGAGAACCCGAGGCTAGGTGTTCAGTGACTCAGAGGTTAAATAGTAAGTAAATGACAATTAACAAGAGATAAGGTGAGTGAATTAAAATGTTGTACTAAAAAGAAAAAGTTCAACGGAGGACCTGAACAACCTCAAGTCTCGGTGTTCACTGACTCAAAGGCTAAATATTAAGTAAACTACACGCATAAACACACGATGAGTACGTTAGTTGACAAATAAACAATGCACAAACTATTAAACTATCTCACTAAAAAAAATAAAATCACTTGTATAAGAAAAAAAAATCGAAGTGAGAACCTGCAGAACCTCAGTCTGGTTGTCATCTCATAAGGCTCAAATATCCTTAAGTAAATGACAGACGTAATTACACGAGGAGTATGTTAATTGACAAATAAACGACTGACAAACTGTCCGACTAAATGAAAAAGTCAGTTTAACAAAAAAAAAAAAAAAAAAAAAAAAAAAAAAAAAAAAAAAAAACTGAACGGATGAATTAAATTAATGGCGTGGTGTGTCATGTTTATGCCGGTGAGTGTGTCAGTGCCGCGTGACGGGAGGGTGATACATTAAATGGCGCACAATATTTGATGAAAAAACAATTGCACGTCGTTGCTTGTGATCTGCGTATTGCCCCTGACTCCCACTCTATCTATACATCACCCTATCTATTCATTCATCCATCTATCCATTTACTCCAATGTACACGCGTTGGTACAGTCCGCCAATTTATCAAAGAGGTCTTAATTCATCGAATTTATTGTAACCTTTTTGCGCCACGCACGTTATTGTGTTGAGCTTCAGGCAATGTGTAAAAAACTAAATAAACTTGCTTGTCCATACCTATTTTCATTGACTTTTTTATTTTGTTATTCATTAGTGTCGTCCTGCACGCACACACGCAAATACAAGCGCACACACGCACATACACGCTGTTAACATCAACGAAATTTGCATGGTGGGAGAGGCAGCGCTCTCTCAAAACCCTCATCAGCGCCATATTTGTTGTGCTACAATGACTCAACTATTTTACAATTACAACAAAAGCAAACACACACACACACACACACAGCCCAACATCATTCCCATCACAATCCACAACTACACACCATTCAAACCCATTTCATTCCCCTTACCACACACACACACACACACACACACACACACACACACACACACACAATAAAGTGAGCAAGAGGAGGCAAGGATGAAAAACAGAGAAAACACACCTAATGTTTTGAGTTGGCCGCGTCATTACCGATGATGTACCAGCCAAGATGAGACCAGGGAAGGGGAGAGGGAGTGAGGGGAAAGGAAGGAGGGAGAGAGGGGCTGGAGTACTGGGAGGAGAGGGGTGGTACCGGGACTTCCCTAATTAGCAGTTGTATCTGGCCGTAAAATTATCGAAAAGAGTGTTGGCGACTATGAATTATAAGAATTTTACCGCTAATGAATACTTAAATACCCGCATTATCACCTAAATCAGCCGGCGCACAGTGTTTTGGAGCCACTAATGACATAATGAAGTAATGAGACGTCCGCGCCCTCTGATCTAGTACACCACCCGCTGGAAAAAATGTGCTAAAATATCCTAAATTCATTAAGTTGAACGAAAATGGCCTCGATTTTTCATACAGATCCTTCGGGAAAATTCAGGAATGTGGAGGAATAATGTGCTGTGACCTCCACTGTTTGAATTTCGTTAATAAAGTTATTGAAATCGTGGAGGGAAAAAAAATATATATATATATATATTATATGAAGTTAATCCTTGACTTTAGTATCAATATTTCCTAACTTAATAGTAGGTTAGCGAAATATACAAAGGAAAATCTGGTGATACTCATAATTCCAACTGACGTTTATAACACAACATAAAACACCACTAAAAAAATACAAGTCATTTACGAATAATCAAAATTTTTCAGCCCGGCAGGTGAAATGCAACAGACAAATATTGCTGTGCACGCATCAGGCCGGGTATTTATTGGGCAGACGCGCGTGGGTGTGGAAGAGGTGTGTGCTGCGCTGAACGGCGACACGGAGAGGAGTGATGGGACGATGGTCTTGAGAGATGGAGAGTTCCAGTCCCGTGTGTCTCCCTCACTCTGTTCATGTTGTTTAATTTTGTGCCTCTACAGTGATTTTACCGCTTCTCTCTCTCTCTCTCTCTCTCTCTCTCTCTCTCTCTCTCTCTCTCTCTCTCTCTCTCTCTCTCTCTCTCTCTCTCTCTCTCTCTGCACACACACACACACACACAAAGACAAGCAGACATACACAAAAGCATACATACAAAGAGCCAAGCAGAAACAGAAGCGCGCACACACACACACACACACACACACACACACACACACACACACACACACACACACCTATTCCCTACATCCCATTACCAATTTTCATCACCACACTTCCCTCCCACGTCCTTCACTCCTGCACACCAGTCATGCACAACTCTCTCATCGTGTTTCGCCAAGGTAACATGAAATCAACCTGAAGTGAGATAAGAAAACCCTCAGGAACTCCACTAAACACTCATTCCTCTAACGAAATAAGTCACTCCTTAAGTTCTTTACATTTCCAGCGTGAATAAGAGGTTACAGCATGACAGAGAGGCGGCAGGCAAGGACTAGAGGACAAGGAGAGCAGGGGGTGAAGGAGGAGGAACAAGAGGCAGGGCAGGAAGGGACGGCCGGAGACAGCTGGAGGGACCATCGAAGCGAATACCAAGTGACGACCCCGTGTGATACATATTAGCCGCGTCCATCCACTGAAGCGACAGCTCGGGGAAAGGGGAGGACAGGTGCTGAGGCGCAAATGTAATATGGACACACACGCACTGAGAATTCGCGAGGGAAAAGAGGTAAAGGCGGCGGCGGAGGTTATGGATTAGCTACTGGCGCTGTGCTTACCCAACACCAACCCAGATTCATGGCCGCATAAATTTCCCTCGTGTAAATGCAGCGCGAGGGAGGCCCGTCTGGCACGCGAAGGCTTGTTTATACAGATCCGTGTTGCCGAGCCGATGGTGTAGCGCCTGACGGTATCACTCGGCCTCATCCCGCCCGCCCGGCCCGCTGTCTGCCTGATTACGTCCGTCTGTCTGCCTGCTTGCGTGATTACCAACCCGCTTGTCTACCTCCCTGTCTCTCTCTGCCTGTCTTGATTATACTATCTGCTACCCCCCTCTCTCTCTCTCTCTCTCTCTCTCTCTCTCTCTCTCTCTCTCTCTCTCTCTCTCTCTCTCTCTCTCTCTTGTTGCATACACCTGTCCATCTGTCTGTATGAACGCTTGTATACTTATCTGTATCTATACTGTGTCTGCATCAGGCTATTTCTCAGAGATTGGCAGGTGAGTTTATTTGCCTGTATCTGACAATGATGATGATGATGATGATAATAATAATAATAATAATAATAATAATAATAATAATAATAATAATAATAATAATAACAATAATTTCATGAATCCAAATTAACATGAACCATGCCAAGAACAATAAAGCAAAAACACACCAGACCAGAGGTAAATTTTTTTGATAAAATGAACAAAAACGATAAACTAAAAAAAAAAAAGATGATATAGTATTTATCTATGGCTGTCTGTCTGTCTTTTTTTTTACGGTCTTTCTCTATGGCTGCCTGCCTCTATATCTCCATCTTTCTGTTGCCCTCTGACATTCTATCCATCTGTCTGCACGTCCGTATGTCTATTACTGTATGTCTGTCCCTATATATATTTACCTTTTCGTTGCTGTCTCTTCTCTCCTGTCTATCTGTACGCACGTCTTTGTCTCCATCTGTGCCTTCCCCTCAGTGGCATCTCAAATATTCCAAAGTGCACAATCATGTCATAAAAAGAATACACAAGAACAAGCAACAGATCATTTATTCGTTAAGAAACACTCGTGGAATGGCGCTATGAAACATTTCAGATACCTCAAATGCAAATATTTGGGTTCATTTGAGATGACGCAGATTAATCGAGTGACGGCTTTATCCTCGCTGCATTAACCTGGAATTTCTGCGTTAAGTTGTCATTTGTCATGGTGTGTTTGAAAAGATTGTCAATTAAGGTTTATATTCACTTGTCTTGCTGATGATGTCATTGTCACTATCCGTATCACCATCATCATCATCATCATCTCTTGGTATCATTGCTGTATCATAATACGCTAGTTGTACGTCTATAATGCTCACCGACTATTAAAAGCAAGCAAGCAAGCAAACACACACACACACACACACACACACACACACACACACACACACACACACACACACACACACTAAAAAAAATCTTTCAGGCAAGGCAAGGAAGCAGATATTTTTAACACGACTGCGGCCTGACCACCACCAACCCGCAAGTATACTCCCTCCTGCCCACCTTCCCCTTACCACTCTCCCTCCCTCCCTCCCTCCCTCCCTCCCTCCCTCCCTCCCTCCCTCCCTCCCTCCCACCCCCTACCCCATCTCTCTCTCTCTCTCTCTCTCTCTCTCTCTCTCTCTCTCTCTCTCTCTCTCTCTCTCTCTCTCTCTCTCTCTCTCTCTTCGGGAAAGCAAAAGGCAGTGGAAGGCAGCAGAAAAGAGGTAAAGGAGGCGTTCTCATGTTCTTGCTTTCTAAAGGTGAGAATGTATAATAACAAGAATAAAGATATAAATGAATAAGATATAATTTAACTACAATTCGGATTTCCTCACAATACTGTTATCAGTGAGTCCTCCATTGTGCTTCTAAATTCACTTTTATATATAATTTCAAGGTGGAGCATCTACCTAATTAATTATCTCCTATCCCTGCTTGCTTGTCTACCTGCCTCCTGCTTGGCACATATCTAAGTGTCATGCATCCACGCACACGCACGCACGCACACATACATACACACGCACACACACACACACACCAATCCGCTATATACAAGCATACACATACACGTAGCACATTCGTCATACTATATACATACATATATATACCAACATACATACAAGACGCCAAGGGAGGCACCGCACCTTCCCCAAGGCAGGTAAATGCTCACTAATAATTACCATCTGTAAGCTGACGCGTGCTGCCTCGGAGGGGGAAAATTTCCCATGGCGCGGCGCAGAGGAGAGGAGGAAGGAGAGGAAGAGGGAGGGGGAGAGAAAGGGGAATGGGGGGAAGGTAGAGGGGAGGGGTGAGGAGAGAGAGGAGGGAGGAAAGTGCTCGCCAATCCGCGTGAAATTTCGAAGTAGAAAAATAATAATGTGTTTGGGAATCATTTAATTATACAGCTGAAAGAACTCCCACGACTCTTCCTCCATTTTCTTTCCCGTCGTAAAATCCTTCATTAAGCTAAAACAGAGGTGTGGTGAGGTGAGATGAGAGGAGGGCGCCGCCAGCTGGAGGGCGAGGGACGCGGGGGGGCACAGGCGAGGGGGAGAAGAGGAAAGGGGTTCATTTCCTAACAAGCCGCGCCACCACCAGGCTTCTGTAGCGAGTAGTAACGAGTGGAAATGCGGATATGAAAAATTTATACCACAGCGAAATACACATATTTCTCCCCATCGACAGCACAGCACCCCGCGGCCCGGTTATTGATTGTATGTATTTATGTATGTGTATATATATATATATAGAGAGAGAGAGAGAGAGAGAGAGAGAGAGAGAGAGAGAGAGAGAGAGAGAGAGAGAGAGAGAGAGAGAGAGAGAGAGAGAGAGAGAGAGAGAGAGAGAGAGAGAGAGAGAGAGAGAGAGAGAGAGTTATTGAACATGGCATGGGAGGAGACAGGTATGAGATATGAAATAAATCCCCATCACTCTTCCACTCGGGCACACGCGCGGGGTAATTACTCACTGGCCTGATCGAGTGGCCCTGTGCCGGGATACTACACGCTGGAAACTGGAAAAAAAAAAAGCTCGCCCAGCGCCCAATAGTTGTGTCTTACAGCGCGGACTACGAACACGGGTATCCACACTGAAATATGGACCCCATTCAGCCTGTTACAGAAAAAAAAACTTTCTCGTTGAAACAATTCCCACGAGCTGCAGCGCCCACGTCAGCAGGCGCCTGCCCTGGGTGGTGGCACGGCATCGAGGCGCCCTGCAGCTCCCTGCCGCCCGGCACGACCTGAATCAGATCTCTCGTTAAGCCACGTTAAGGAGAGATAAGCCACTTCAGCCTCAAGTTTTAAGCCGCCTTATCCTCGACCTGTACACACCTGTGCGCACACACACACACACACACACACACGCACACACACACAGCTGTTTACAGTGTAAGGTAGACTGACTGTCGGGGTACAAGCCTCGCCTTGCCCACGTACAGCCTCTCACTCTATCATGGCCAACACAAATTTTAACTTTTGGCCCGCGATGAAGACCCTTTGAAGCAGCCCTCTCCCGGGACGCCGGCGGCCACATACCTCAAGATAAAATCCTGGGAGGTTGAGTTCTCCCGATCCCGCCAGCCCCGGAAACCTGCTTAAAAGTTTGGTGCTATATTTGACCGGCGACTCAAGCGAAGCTGAGGAGTGCTTCAGGTACCTTCGGCGCTCGGCCAGAGTAACGCAAGGGTGAGGATCCCGGAGAGGGGTGAACGTTAATACTGTGGTTCCTAACGGGGCGGTGGTGGTGGTGAAGGCGTCATGACAGATAGCACACGTCAGATATCGTTTTGTTTGCTTCATTCACTCAATGCATGGCCGAGGTTCTCGTGTTAATCATTCAGCAACAACACAAACAGTGCGCGGGGAACATGAAGCTGACGCTTAAATTCTCTGTGTAAATAAAACATGAAGTAAAAAGTCGAGTTAAATTCGAGACAGATTTAGACCCGAGCGACAGACGAACGAACCGGTGAGAAAGAAGTACGAAAGATTCAACTTTATAACCATGTGACTCAAATGCATAACGTTCGTCCCTTCTACCCTCCGCCTCACTGCTGCTGCTGCTGCTCAGCGCCTCCACCTCCATCTCCACGCCGCCCCACTCCACGCAGCATCACATTTCGCCTTAAATAATAGAGGTAAAAAAATACTCCCGGATAAACAAAACGCAACATTCCCTACCATTATGTTGTTTTATAGTCAGTATTTACTTGGCGTCTAGAGGTAAAGAGCAGCGTGCAGGGGCGCCATTCCTAACACGTGTGCAGGTGAAGAGTTAACTCAGCGCGGCGTCACTCTCACTGATTCACGGGACCACAGATACATTAAGCCTGACCTGCGTGTCCTGCACATCACTTATAATGAAAAGTAATGTTCACCTTCTCCCTTACATTTCCTGTCGAGTCACGGACATCTTCCACCAGATAACCCTTCGTCATTTCTTTTTATTTAAGTACTTTTTATTCATATATCATATAACCAAATTCATTATTCACATTAATTTTTATTACCTATATAGAAAATTGCCGTTTAAAAATCTACTGTAAATACGTATGTTTGTTTCACCATGACAGCGTACCAAATCAGTGGCAGCATCGCCTACTTGTTTAATATAAATACGACGACGATTACAATATTAATACTTCATTATGTTTAGTGATGGACTATGAATATAATGATACTACTGTTTAGTGCTGAACTGTGAACATAATGCTAATACTACAACTACTAGACTGTTGCTACTACTACTACTACTATTGGTCCTACTAACACCACCATCACCACCACCACTACCGATACTACTGTCAACTTTATTATCTTCATCAGTATTATTGCCACTACTGCCACCACCGCTATGCTATGGAAAAAAAAAAGTAAAAACAATGCCAATAATAATCCCCTCCCCACACACACACACACACACACACACAGCGGGAGTGTTTTATAAAATGGTAATACTCTAAAGATACTGCCAAGTTATTTCCATAATGACCAAAGTTTCGCGGCGTAATCACCCAAACGATGTCAATTACCAGTGAACGGCATTGCTTTGTCTCGAAAAATGGAGACAGATTCCCCAGCAGCGACATCAATTAGGAAAAAAAAAAAAAAAAGGAAAAAAGGGAGACGGGAAAAGTGTGTGCTTGTCATATACCATGTGTGTGTGTGTGTGTGTGTGTGTGTGTGTGTGTGTGTGTGTGTGTGTGTGCCAGGCCTTGTTTCAGGTTCTAATTATGGAAGGAAAATAAGGTTCCAAAGAAAAATATTGAATCTTCAAAGTCTCTCCTATTTTGCATAATGAGAAAAATATGCAAGCCTGCCAGGAAAAGAAGTTAATATTTCTGATTTCTGAAAGGCGGTTTTTTGTCTTCATGCCACGCGGGTTGTGCACTTCAGGACGGAGGCTATTTCATTTTCTTACTCGTGTTAGAAGGCAATATAGGTAAAATATGAGAGAGAGAGAGAGAGAGAGAGAGAGAGAGAGAGAGAGAGAGAGAGAGAGAGAGAGAGAGAGAGAGAGAGAGAGAGAGAGAGAGAGAGAGAGAGAGAGAGAGAGAGAGAGAGAGGGGGGGGGGTGGAAGGGAGAGAGAGAAAGGGTGAAGGGGGAGAGAGAATTCTCGGTAGGGAAACAGGCAGAAGAGTAGCGGGTGTGAGAGAAAAAAAAAGTTAATGTCTTATTTGCTACAACGTGACTTGTATAGAGTACCAATATGATGACATAACCACACTGGAACTCCGTAACATATACATAGTACAGTACTACTAAGGATTTCAGGGGCAGTGTCCAACTTTATATATATATATATATATATATATATATATATATATATATATATATATATATATATATATATATATATATATATATATATATATATATATATAAAACGTCTTAACAAAGCGTTGGACAAGGATGTGTCTTTAGCAGTGGATGTTTGAGACCGACCTGACTGGCAAAACTATGCTTTTGTGGCAAATGTGGATGATTAAGCCATTTTAAAGAGCGAATTTATAGTAAACTAAGGTGAAATACTCGTTATGACCCGCCCACCATTCAGGTCGTGACGTGGGTGACATTTAACTATGACGTAGTAGTAGTTACCGACCCAACTGGCAATTCTGTCTCACAATATCAGTGAGGCCGATGCATATACTCGGTACTACAAGGGAACCTGGAGGGACGTACAGTCACTCACAATATCAGGCGCAGCTCAGAAATATGAGTAACCCCGAGGCACTGGATCTGAAGCAGCTTGCATAAAGACAGAATTGCTTGTTGGGTCTGTGATTACTGCTACGTCATAGTCAAACGTCACATCGACGTCATGACCTGAATGGTGGGCGGGCATGTATCGTGACAACAGCTAGTCTCGCTACGTGCCTCAATTTCACCTTAGTTTACCATAAATCCGCTCTCATAAATGCCTTAATTATCCACATTTGCCACCAAAGCATAATTCTGCCAGTCAGGTCTGGGTTTCAGACATCCACTGCCAAAGTCATATCCTTGTCCGACGCTTCGTTGAGACGTTATTAGGAAAGGCCACGGGAGCAGCTGGGCCAGGCGAGGAGTACTGCAGGGAGGCTCGTGGCCATAGAAAACGGAGGTGAACGCAGCCTTGTATGCCACCGAATACTCGTTTGCTAACCTGATTTTTCTTTATTTTTTTATTACAGAAAGGACAGACAGCAGAATTTATTCAAAACACGTGTTAAAATCTAATCCAGACCTTTAGAACATTCAGGAATGAGTCAGACCTTACAGTGTGCCGCGCGTCACTATTAGCGGTGACGAGGCTATCTCATTATTAACGGTTTGACAGGCAGTGACGCTTTGCCTTCTTACCTTAAGGAATCAGAGCTGCTTTTAATGAGAACAATATAACCACAGGAATTGAGACTACTACTACCCATCACACCTCATGTTCGTGATGCCTTTCAAAATTATACGCAAGCTGAACTAGACCATTATTTTGAACTTGAGGGAATATCAAGGCAGTCAGAAAGTTAATTAGTAAAGAAATGACGAGCGCTGCTATGATTTTAAAGAGCTGGGAGTCGTGGGGGCCTTGCACTCTTCTAGGCCATGCTGAGTTACCGGGCACCACAAAATCTCATTTCCAAACCGCTTACGTGAGAATCCGCCATAGGTCCCTGCAGGTATCCCCGCCCCCACCATATCAGGACGAGTCTAATGTTACCACTACTCAGTGATCGTAGAGGTTAAGTAGCAATTAGGTAATAGATTCAAGTTGCGTGGGCTTGTCACAGCACCGCCACATACGGAGGTAACAAGGGCTAATTCCGCCCCCCCTCCCCACTCACGCTTTTATCCCCCTTCCCGGTCTCCCTTAGCCTCTACTCTCGCTATTGTTTCTTTTTTTCCTCCTTAATGACTGTGGTCCTTGGGTCTATTTCTTAAGAGTTTAATGATACCTAGTGACAAGGCTAGGGCAACAACACGGCCAAACACGCACGTGCCCACGTAACAAGTGCTTCGCTCGCCCCGGCCTCCGCCATACTTGTCATCTCGTTCATTCTTTACCGCTATTTGTTCGCTTGTTCTTAACTACTGTATTCTGTATTTAATATTAAAGACCAAACCAGCATGAAACTAACCTGAAATGCAAGAAATTATTAAGGATTCCTAATTCATGTGCTGCCAGCGGCAGGTTCATTATTTATCTGCTCACCACCTCAATCACTAGACTTACAATAATTTTATACTACCACACGTACTGAAATAACATTAAACATACTAAAAATAAAGGATCAATGACCAGTAAGCAACATAACAGACTGAGCTTAACATACCGCAACTGCAGCAGCGCCCTGACCCGTCCCGCCATCACACCACAGACTCACAATACTACACGCTGTGACGCAGCGCCGGAATGGAAAACGTAATACCAGCCAGCCTCCGTCCCTCAGGCTGCAGTGAGTGCCTAGTGTCCCTGGCCACGAACGCCTCTTTTTATTCTTATAAGAGAAGCTACTTTTTTTTTTATATGGGTAGGCTGCGGACACATTGGCACCGCCGATGGAGGTACGTAAGAAAATATCTAGCTATGATATCACCACGCCTGTAATGTGATTTAAAGGAGCAAGAGGCGCGTGTTCTCGCACTGCCCAACGCCGCGGAGAGTTGCCAGGTAGTCACGGTATACACTGAAGTAACCTACCACATCCAACTCCCTTTTCATTCTTCCTCGCTCTTTACTCAGCTGATCTACTGAGAATTTATTTACAAAACCTGCCAACTAATAGCTTCGTGCAGACCTGAGGCCTTGCTACTGATGGAAAAAGAAATAAAATATAGCAGTTACGTGACTTCTGATCGAATGTATCATAAAACTATATTTCATTATGTTGTGTAAGCCTCCGCCACGAATGCTAAGTACGTATTTGTTCATGGCATGTGTCTAGAGTGATCGACATGAACATACAGTGACAGTGGAGGTCAGGTTACAGATTGATAATAAGAGTGAATGGCGCGAGATGGGCACAGTCCAGCTACTCTACCTCGCACACGCCACCTAACTAGCTTGTTAAACCACGGCTATTCCGCTCCGCTCCCTCCCCCTCTTCTCTCTCTCTCTCTCTCTCTCTCTCTCTCTCTCTGCTAGCTTCTATCGTCTTGATCGCTGACAATAAGTTACACTAGATTAATAAAGACAAGTAGCACGGACTCGACACAGTCATCACCAATATTACATACTCAGAAGAGGTGAGCGGTGGTGCAGACCAACCCCACCATCCCTACCTTCTGTTGCCTCTCTCCTTCATTGCTTGGTTCGTTTTCTCATGTCTTCCGTCATTTATCGTGTGTCGCCATCCTCAGTCCTCGTTGAAAGTATTCCGTAGTGAGGAATGAAGGAATGAAACTGATATATTTAAAATTCTTTATTTTTTTCTTATATCCAAGTTTAAATATCATTAAATGAACGACTATCTGTCTATTTACCAATCTCACATCTGTCTCACAAGAGGGGAGCGGAGACTTCTTTGTGCATACATACTTTCATATTCACATTTATAATTCACATTCGTATATGAATCTCTTCCGTGTTTAACTTTATTGGAGGACAGAAAAATGAGTGACTTTTCCCCCGATTTATGTACCCTTAACCTATCTCCTTCACACACACACATACACACACACACACACACACACACACACAAAGAAAGAAGGAAGCAAAACAAAACGAAACAAAGTCCTTCACTGACAAAATATCGAGTAATTTACATGAACCATATCTACGTATAATTTTGACAACTATCCCCTGCACATCCATTACGGCTTCCAAGCACTCAGCACTTGCACACAGACCAGGGATGTACACTGCACGCAACACCCACACAGGGCCAGACTACAGGACACAAGTGCAGGTGATCAGAGCGGAGTAACTGTGTGGAATCGTCCTCATCGGCACTACACACTCCACACTCACTCTACCATGCTGTTCCTGCCGGTCGTGCCCTCCTCCTCTTCCTCCTCTCTCTGTCCTCTCCTTCCCGCCTCGCCTTATCCATCTCTATATATTAAATGGAGGCGGGCTGTTCGTTAGCGCTCCGGATGCCGTATTTCTCAAACGATTTTCGAAATTCCAACTTCCTACGATCTGGAATTTCTCGCCAGATTTAGTTTATATTACCATGAAAGGACGGCCGGTGATTCAATGGTGGGGTTTATTTCATGAGTGTTACTGTTATTGCTGTTGTTGTTGTTGTTGTTGTTGTTGTTGTTGTTATCAGCAGTAGTAGTAGTAGTAGTAGTAGTAGTAATATTTTCATCGTTTTCAGTATTATCACCAACATCATCATTTTCATTAATATGCGTATCCTCGTAGCATTACCAATTCCAATAACAGTAAGACATGAAGTTATTAGATCCAAAATAGAACATCGAGACTTTTGCTAACATTTCCCGGGTCTTTATTACACAGAGCGAGGAGAGCAGCAGACCCTTTATTAGGCTGTGTAGGGGCCAGGATGGATAATTACTGCACGGAGCATCAGAAACCTGTCAAACACCAGCCGCGTCTGATGCTGCTGCTGCTGATGATGCTCCCAGAGTGAGAATGAAGCCCGCATTCTTAATCGCTTTGTTCTCTCATAAGGATTATTGTGAAGGACTATAAAGATGATTAGTTGGGTTCTCATGATCTTTTTCTTTTTCATTTTTTTCAGGCATGATATAGAGTGGTTGTTATTCTGTCTCTAGATATGTAACACACCTGAAAGACTCAGTAACATCTCTCACCAGAACTACATTCAAAGGCCACGGAGATGATCAGCCTGGTGCTTTTTCTTACTGATGATGCAGAGTAACTGTTCAGTCACTACTAAAATCATGGGAACATCCTTGGACACCCCGATAACCTCCACTAAAGCCTATTCAAAACTGTCGAAATAAACAATAAACAAGCGAAATATTTCAGAATATGGCGCCGCCTCTTAATGTTCTCTTATGTTTTGATCTGAACGAAACTTGACCTTAGGAAAATAGTGAAAGAACACTCTGAGATTCTTAACGCATCTATTTCCACAGTAATAATGCACCATCAATTCATTTTGTGTATTGTTCTACCAAGCAAATTGACCACCAACAAAACGCCGCTGTCCTTGTATCCTTGCATGGGTGGCAGGCGTGCAGGCGTGCTGGCGTGCTGGCGTGCTGCCCTCGCCTCCCTGTCTGTAACAAGGCTCCCGACGGCCTGCCATGCACATCCCCTCCATGACAAAGGCGCCATCCTCACACACCTGACATGGGTAACACAGGAATGCCTCGCCGAATGGTCGCTGACAAAAAATTCAGACTCGAAACTGGATTTAAATGTTTTCGTTCTTAGTTTAATAAATTCTTGCGCTGCGTTCGTGAATAAAAGGCGGAATTATGGTCGTTCAGGCTTTTTTCACCCAGTTCCTGACGCGAGAAAGGAGTCCGGGTGTTGTATATGTATTTTGTTGTAGATATTTGAGCGGCGAACACGAGAGGCTGAGCTTAGCAAGCACAGCGGACAGGCCAGGTCGGGTTTAGAGAACAGGAAAAGGAGAGAGAAAAGTAATGGATTCCAAGAGGCGTAGTCCCGCCTTGCGCTCTCCTGGCGAGGGATGCACGAGCCACAACAGCTGCTCGGATTACATCACCTAGAGAGAGAGAGAGAGAGAGAGAGAGAGAGAGAGAGAGAGAGAGAGAGAGAGAGAGAGAGAGAGAGAGAAGAAAAACTCCCTCGCAATTACAAAAATTCATTAAACTTTTAATTTTGTTTGATGCAAAGAAAAAAAAACGTTGTCTAAATGCAGTAATCTGTGAGTATGTCTGTAACTTTCACCTGATCCTCCTTTGATAATGATGATGATGAAGATGATGATGATGATGATGATGATGATGATGATACAAACATAGGAAACATAAGAAAATAAGAGAAGCTGCAGGAAGCCATCAAGCCGACACGAAAGATACTTATCTATTTCCACCTATTATCCTCATTTATGAATTTACCTAATCTTTTAAAACTCCCGAATAACTCAACACTAACAACGTGATTATTTAGTCTATTACACTTACCTATCACTATATTTGCGAAAAAGTTCATTCGTCTCTTTTTTTTTTATGATGATGATGATGGTGACGATGATGGTGATGGTGATGCACACGAGATGGAGAACCTTGCCATATCAGTTTGGATGGGGACAAGATATTCACCAGACCCGGGAGGAAAATAAGATGACTAATTACGGAGGATGTACCGAGATCTAAGGAGAGGAGGGGCGTCCACCTAATTCCTCCCGAGACACTCGAGGCCCCGCAAGGCTGAGTGCTTCATTAATCAACACTCAGCTACAATGGCACCAAGAGTTACCAGGAGCAGCAGAGGGAAGACCTGCCTCCTCTCACACAGAAGGATGAGGCGTACTGGTGGCAGGTTACACATGAATATCGCCTTAATGACACATGATAACTCACAATCTATTGTGTTTTCCGAGAATTCCTTAACCATAGACACAATACTATCAAAATGCGCTTCTGCAGTTTCTATAAGGCAGTACTTCCATGTAACCACTTGTATCGTGTGGATCATTATAGTAAATATATTTCCATCCATGTTCTGTCATGCTAGCCACCCTAAAGATAATACATGTATCAATGTACTTGATATTTTGGGTAACTGAAATTGCCTAAACTATTAATTATCAGACAGTAAATAGCGATTTTTGTTATCTAAAAGAGGCTCGGGTCTAGGGCAACAAAAGCTTACAAAAAATGTGTCCATTGAAGGCGCCAGTCCCTGTAGTAAGCAGTCAAAAAAGAATAACCCTAAATTTGTAAAGTGTTTGCTTTCCTTGGATTACTTCCTAATTCGTGCAGGAGGTAGTTGAGATTCACCATAAGAGAGCGCCTCGATGACAAGTACTAAAACACTACATACATGATGACCTCAGCAAGGTAAAACGGACAACAGTTGGGACACGGTCGATGTGCACAAGCACATATACACGTAATGTTACCTTGTGCATCCCTTCCACTTCCCTTCTTTCAATTTTTAGATATTGTCGAGTGAGAATTTTTCTCCAACACATTTGGAGAAATATTTTTATGCAAATGGAGTCCAGCAATTGGAAACACTGCTTTACGAGGTGGTGTGAGGAGGGGAGGCCGGCTAACTACTGGTGGGACAAAGGCACGACCCTCACACCCAGCGGCTGACGCATCTGGACAGCCTCATATTGGATTACTCACCTTGTCTGTGCTTACTTGAATGTCCAGGCACTGTTTACTATTATTCTCTACATTTCAAATAATACATCAATAACACATACGTTTATCAGAGGATAATTAAAGATATATTAATAGGAAAAAACTCCGCAATTATTCCATTTATAATTAGTATTGAGTCGATCGCAGTTAGTGACTCACTCACATTATCTCCGGACTTCCTTAAACTTAAATGAGAAACATGACTTTCGTAACGCAGGAGAAGCGAGATATAATCATGTGTGGCTCCCTGCAGTCTTTCCGGTCACCTGGTGGTGGTGCGGGTGCGCCCCTGTATGTGCTTGAGATCCGTGTCGTGCCTCAGGCGTTGCCTAATGTGAAGGTGGAGGTCACATGAAAAATCTAAAGTGAATATCGAACATCAATTCATAAACAAGCAAATTTTTGTCAATCTCAGAACCAGTTTCTGCCACATCAAAATCAACACTCAAACATTATACGCTCAAACCCGCCAGCCTGCCACTGTGCTGCCTCCACGCAGTGACTCCTCCACGCAGGGCTCAGTAATGCTGTTTTCCTTGCAAATAAAAGACTTACGAAACAAACTATGCGTCACTGTACTGTGCGAATTTGTATCCTGTATTCTTTCATTCTTTTATCTACCTCGGCGTTATTAAATATTTAAACAGGTAATAATTTTTACTACAAATGTTTATGCCGTGGTGGCAACACTGGCGGCCAGAGTGCGTGTGGCGGGAGGCTTCAGCACGACATGAAGGGAGGAGTGATGCTTCTGAGACATGCCAGGTTCATCGCCACCGTGAAACACTACATTTTTTTTTTTTTTCCTTTCATGAAAAGAATCAAGTACGGCGTCATGACATGCATGTACGTAGGAGGTGCGCGGCTGACGTCTGGCATCAAGACTGAATGTCTCGAGAGTGTCAGAAGGCTTCGCTGGTGACGAGAAGCTTCACTATTCAGCTTCGAGGAGAAGCAGTGTTTTCCACATCAAGACGATGATTGGAACCACTGTTGGTGGAAGAGACATGAACTCATTCAAAAGTTTACTCATTTCAATGAATTATTCACACATGCAAAAGAAGTGTAAAGTGTATGTAGTAAAACAAATGATCACACACACACACACACACACACACACACACACACACACTCTCTCTCTCTCTCTTTATCGTCTATCTATCTATCTATCTATCTATCTATATATATATATATATATATATATATATATATATATATATATATATATATATATATATATATATATATATATATATATATATATATATATATATATATGAGGTGGTTTCTTCAATTCTTTAAATCTTATACCTAGCTCCTCCTCCTCCTCCCATTCCTCCTCCTCTTAGAATCTCTCGAGTAGTATCTTCACATTTTTTCTTTTTTCATTCCTTTCTAACCCTTCACGTATTTTTCAGACCCGAGCATCTAATTAGACATTTCACTGCATCGCTGAGAGCTGCGAATGTCTACCATACTAAAGAAAAAGAGTCTCTGATAAGGATACATTTCTAAGAATTCCGGGATTAATTATAAATATATCGCGACCCTTCTTCTCTAATGGGTTCTGTGATGGATTTTTGAGGAGGGATACAGTAATCAGCTTGTTAATTATTTTATATGGGAAGATCCTTAATTGATACAAGGTAAGTACATCATCATCGCCCTTGATCTTCTTGTCTTCCTGTCTTCTTTTACTTCCTGAACGATGAACATTTTCCAGCTCATACTGTGAGTTGTGAGGACTGCGACGCCTCGGACTGGTGGCTGTGAGGGCGCCTTCCTCGGCACAGGGCGACAAAAAAGAGAAAAAGGAATAGAAGCCTTCAAGAAAGTGAGGCTACACACACACACACACACACACACACACACACACACACACATTTTTCTTTTACTTTGCTAAGTTACTAGCATCTCTATTTTCGGCAACTAAAGTGACATTTGTTTTGTTAATCATATCCATTAGTCACTGCATGATACTGAGTCATTAATTTTACTCCTGAAGAATTATCTAGATTTCTGAGTAACATCAAAATATCCATTAATCAAACACGCGGTCACAGAGCCTTCCGCTTTTGTCATTTACACACAATTTTCCGGATTTTCAATGCGTGGTGCTGCCTGCGTATGGAATGACGCACGGGTAATCTAGGGCAGTACCGATACTTAGGGAGCGCGGAGCCTTAAGGAGGGCATCCCTGAACGACCTCTTTGTGCCCAGACAGGAGAAGGAACGACGCACTAGTTCTTCTGCAGCAGAGAAAGGAGGAAATGGGAAGGAGTTAGGGCGGCAGCTGTATGTGCTAAGAAAGGAGAGACTGAGCCGCGCCTAAGAGGGGGAGGCTGAGGAACAGTAAGGGCGACGAGCAGGAAGCCGCTGCAGTGAGGGAGTTAAGGTGTGATAAGCAAAGCAGGCCAGGAAGACCTAAGGAGGGCGAGGCTGTAAGGTGGCGAGAAAGACGAGACAGGAAGGCATAGCGGCACATGCAAGTATGATGCTCGGGAGGGAGGCGCGAGGGATGGCGCCGGTAAGACCTCCTGAACAACTCGCATAATGGAGGAGTGAAATGCATTCTTTACGTGCGCACAATGTTGTATCTCAAACTTGAGTCCTCTTTTTTTTTTTTTCCATACAGGTATGTGTATGTCTGTCTTGGGCTGAGGTCCTGCGATACAGAGCAACGTTATACACTCACGCATGATATTGTGATAGGTCTTGCATAATGGAGGAGTAAAATGCTTTCTTTACGTGAAGAGAGTATTATAGCTGAAACTTGAGACCTTCTTTTCTATAGAGGTGTAATATGTATTATATGTATTAGACTGAGGTCCTGGTATACGTATTACACTACACTCACGTATGATAATGTAATAGAGCTTGCAAAATGGAGGAGTGAAATGCATTCTTTACGTGCGCAAAATATTGTACCTGAAAATTGAGTTTTTTTTTTCCCGATACAAATCTGTGATACATTAAACTGAGATCCTGAGAGACAGACTGACACACTATATTCACGTATGGTATTGTAATAATTTGATACTCACGAACGAAGACAAAAACACAATACTCACGCGAAGTCTTTGAGTATTTAGAGAGAAAAAATAATTCCAGTCACTAATGGAAGATCAGATCTGGACGGAACACGATGATGATGATGATGAGAGAGAGAGAGAGAGAGAGAGAGAGAGAGAGAGAGAGAGAGAGAGAGAGAGAGAGAGAGAGAGAGAGAGAGAGAGAGAGAGAGAAAGGAAAGAAGAATGTCACTGATCGATCGACAGATAAAAATAAACACAACATCAACAGGTCATATGGCGTCGCTGAAGAACATGATGCATATATGTACAAAAAAAAAAAAAAAAACAGCTAATGAATAAATAGGTCAAGGACACTTTGGATCTGAAGCACATGCTGGAGATTGGAAGGAGGTAAGTGGTCAGGACGGTGCAGTGAGGGGAAGGGGATGCGACGCTAACTCTTTCACTGCTATGGTTCTTTGTTGACACTCAGACCGCTCTGAAGAATGGTCTGCGTGAACACTCAGTAAAAAGAGGGAGGAGGTTAGTTTTGTCTTTCCTTGGTTACATAATTACTGAAGAGACTCGTACAAACATAAGAAGTAGGAATCATGAAAAATTTGTCTAGCACTGGAAGGGAAAGACAAAATGCCCTAAACTCTTTCCTTCCCTTACCGTGTTGACACTGAGACAGCATGATGTAAAGTACCCGCTTGCCTTATTGTGCTGACACTAAGACAGCACGCCCTAAACCCCTTCCTTCCCTTACCGTGCTGACATTATAACAGAATACCCTAAACATTTCTCTTCCTTTACCGTGCTGACACTAAGATGGCACGCCCTTAACTCGTCCCTTCACTTACCGTGCTGACACTCAAGCCCCCTCCGTCGTGAGTCAAGCCTCGCTGCGCCTCGATAAAACACCAGCACGTCTTCTCTAATCAGTACAGCGCCAGCAGCACCACCGGCCAGTAAACACCGTCATCACCGCCTCCGCCTCTCATGCGCGGTGTAATGAGCCTCACATCACACCGGCCAGCTTCATTATCTCCTCATTAATTAGGTAATAATTTGCCCGAGACTCTTTGGCTTAACAACATAAATAATCTAGGACCAAAATTAGGTACACGCACGCGCGCGCACACACACACACACACACACACACACA